>NC_134483.1:136875928-136880181 GCF_040206685.1 Ascaphus truei | reverse complement strand
GTGTGGGGTTATGTGACACTTCTGGTATCCTACCCACACACACTCCCACGCACACCCATGCACACACACACTCTCTCCCATGCAGGCACACACACACTCTCCCATGCAGGCACACACACACTCTCTCCCATGCATGCACAGACACACACACACATTCCCATGCATGCGCACACACACACACACACTCTCCCATTCATACACACACACACACACACACACACACACACACACACACACACACACACACACACACACACACACACACACACACACACACACACACACGACAGGGGGAAGAAGAGGAAAGGCCGCGCGACCGAGCACCACCACCACTGCCCCCGCTCAGCCCCCCCGCGACAATCTCCCGCCCTGCGCGGACAGCCACGGGACCATGGGGAAGCGGAGACCAAGTATGTAAGGGGGGAACACCCCCGCTACCATCTCCAGCCCGCGCCGGGATCGGAAGAAGTGGGAAGTGGCGCGGGAAGCCGGGGTAAGGGGAACACCCCCACTACCATCACCCGCCCCCCAAGGGTATCCCGGGAAGCCGGGGTAAGCGGGGAACACCCCAATTACCATCACCCACCCCCCAAGGGTATCGCGGGAAGCCGGGGTAAGCGGGGAACACCCCCACTACCATCACCCGGGGATCGGGGGAAGCGGGAAGTGGTGCAGGAAGGGGCGAGAAGGGGGGACACCTCCGCCCCGCGCGGGAAGCCGGGGTATGCGGGGGCCGGGGAGAGAAGGGGGAACACCCACGCTACCATATCCAGCTACGCGCGGGTATCGGGGGGGGGGAGTAAGGGGGAACTGCAGGAGGCAGGGAAGGAGCAGAGGGGCCGCAGGATGGAGAATTGGAGAGTACTTTCTCTCGTATTCTACAACAGAGCCCGGCCGTTCGTTGGGGGCGGGCTCATATAGAGCCTGGCCGCAAAGATCCCACAAAGCCTGGGAGCGGCGCCAATCAGCAGTCAGGTAGGGGGAGTTTTTTTTTTTGTTGTGTCAGGCAGCGCAAGCAGGGGAAATTTCAGCACGAGCAGGGAAATTTAAAAAAACAAACACGTGTGCTGCTTGGGCCAATATTTACTCGCCCGGAGGTTAAATCCACACGCCCCGGGCGTGTAAATGTATAGGATTGTCGAACACTGTATATATATATTTATATTTATTTAGGCACTGTACCGTGTATAGGTGTCATTGCATGTGCACTGAGCTCTGTCTGTGTTTCATGTTCTGTCTCTGGTTTAAAATATATATTGCCATGCTCAGTAGCACTCCGCTGTGACACTTCTATGCTTACATATAATTTGTGGTTATTTTGGGGGTTCAATATGAGCTTGTAGGTGTCCTGTATGTGTTACAAAATGCAGAGCCTCCCACACGCAAATCTCTATCTGAACAAACTCTTATCCAGATACTGTATTGTGCTTCATCTTCTGCCATGGACCCTTCCCGATTCTACAGATGCAAGAACCATCTTGCTGCAGCTGTCCCAGCCAAGAGAAAACGAAAGGTGGCAGCTGTTTCTGAGCCCCCCGGCGAAAGGCAAAGGTGCCTAAAGAAATGGCTCCGATAGCTCCAAAGTCAAAGAATCCCGGACAGGGGTTCAGAAAGAAGAAAATGGCAAAAGTAATCTCTTCTAAAATGATTTGGAGAAGTGCCTCCAGCTCACCTGCTCCAAGTACATCAGAACCAGCAATCTCCTGCACACTGTGCACTGCTCCCAAGATGCCGAACCAGCAATCCATGCTCATCTCGTCCTTCGACCACCGATGGCCAACCAGTCGTCACCCCCCTCATCTTGTCCTTCGGCCATCGATACCCAACTGCACATCCCCTGCACTACCTCTCCTTAACCCATCGATGCTCGACCAAGCTATCCCTGCTCACGTAGCCCCATCAAAGCCCAACCGGATTACCCCCTTCCACCGTGCCCCCGATCCAGCTCGGTCATTCGCATTTTGGATGTTTTTAGTGGTTGTAAAATGCCTGGCAACACAAAACAGCAATACAGGGACAGAATGGAGGCCAAGTTGGATTTTCTTTTGGAGCGGATAGAGAGGGACATGGGTGTTTGAATTGACAAGATAAAGAGGGATATCAGGGGTCTCTATTTTTTGGTTTGTGTCCCTGACCCTGTATGTCCAAAGCAGGAGCAGGAGAGTGATCTGGAGGTGCTTTTCCTCTCCTGGAGGAACCGCATGCACTACGTGCACCTCTCCGGAATTGACCTGCATGCTGCTATCACCATTCACGCCCCCTGCCTGCCTCCCCTGTCTCCACAATATATATCCTTGTCTTGGAGAATATCGCTGATGAGGACACTGGAACGAGCCAGAATCCTGTCACATCATCTACCCCAGCCTGCTAACAGAATCACACCCTCTGCACATAGGAGCTAAGGCAACTGGCGACACGGACAAGTCCGGTCCCTGACATCACACTTACCAACCTACCGCAGGACACCATCGATAGTTACCTTATCAGCAGCTCAGGACATGCGCACAAATTATCCATGCTAATTTTTAAACACCACGTAATTTTTGAGCAGTTCAATCTGTGGTGCCGAAATGTTAATTTTGATGGCACGAGGGGCAAGATGTCGCTTCTTGATAATTTACGGAAAGCTATTGTGGATGAAGTCAAGCGCAATTTCACTATGACTACGCTTGTTTTTAAAGCTTTGCAAGACACCATCAATACCCTTTTGTGGCATTAAACGGCTCATGGCTGGAGCTCCAAGGACTATGGGGACGACTATTTGCACTATTAATTTACAAATAAAAATGCGTCTAAAAATATTTTTAATATAATAAAAAAGGCTGTGTTTAACAAAGTTTCTGTTATGTTTTGCATGTTTGGTGCCGAACAAAGATGACGTGCAGTAAACACACCCTTGGTGCAAAAACTCATGCATCAATACTGCCAGGTAATGTACTGTGCTTTAATCCATGCCATGCTTTTTCTTGTCCAACAATAAAACCCTCAGAATTGTATAATGGAGTCATTGTTTAATTCTTATGTTCATTTATGTTTTGCAGGTTTGGGGCTGAGAGAAGACGTGTAGGAAACACCCCCATTGGTACATGAAACTCATCCATTAATACTGCCAGGTAATGTACTGTACTATAATCCATGTCATGTTTTTTCTTCCCAAACCCAAAAAAACCTCAGAATTGCATAATGTAGTAATTGTTTAATTATTATTTTCATTGTTTGGAGCCGGGCGAAGACAATGTACAGGAAACACCACCATTGGTGCAGGAAACTCATCCATCAATACTGCCAGGTAATGTACAGATATAGTAATTTTGTATCTCCGGCTTCCTCAATGGAAATCTGGACATCAATAGTTTTGTTTTGGAGATGTAATCAAGCAACTCGATTGCAGCTTTGCATATTTGATTTTTTTAGGAATGAATTATGCAGCAGATAAGAAAGCCACTGTATCAAAAATATATGGCTACTGTATATCATTGTCAATTATGAATACTTCAGAGATATAGCTGACTCTACTGGGTGGAAGAACTCTGTACAATATACTTTGTCAAGTAATGATTGCTTCATTCGCACCCCCCCCACCCATCCAGTGGTTAGAGGAGGTTTTGGGGTATTGGCCCCATCCTTTGTGAATATGTTTGATCATGGCAACTTCAAAAGGAGAAGAAACGGGACAAACAGATTGAATCCTATTTCCCAATCTCGCAATGGGACACCTTCTGAATATCATCAGGAACACCAGCCCCAACCTGATTATACCTTGACAGGTCCAAATGGTTAACTGGTCCTACCTGACTACTATCAACAACAGTCTAACCTTGATTTTACCTCTATGACTCAGTATGGCTACCTACTGTATATGAATATCAGCCAAGTGAATATCATCCGCATCAGCAAGGTAAGCAAGCATTCTAATGAAGGTAAATATAATATAATTTTTTTTATTAACTTTTGTGCTCTATGACACGAATAGCCCGTAATACTGCACATTGATATGATACAGTACATGTGCACTCGAATGTGAGCGTGTGTGCATGGCACACATGCGCAGTTGAGTATAGTACCTGTATACTTGAAGCATTTTCTGTTTTTTTTTTCTCCAGAAACGAAAGCGTGAAAAATCAACATCCACAGCACACAGCCATCAGATGATGGAGAGGATGGTGTGGGATGTCAAAAATCAATATATTTCAACCTTACTATACCTTTTATTACCTTTCTACACTTTTATACACTTTTTAAAATTCTTCTAA
>NC_134483.1:136713428-136873428 GCF_040206685.1 Ascaphus truei | reverse complement strand
TGTTCTATATTTAATCTGATGAGTGCACTTACTGCATGTATTTTGTGTAATCTTTTAGATACTGCATGCTATCTGAGAGGCTCAGGGTTGAGATCTTCCTGACCATGAGCCACATCAACCACGGAATTTGGAAAACATCTTCCCAATACTCTATGTATCTGTGATCAAGATTCTACATGGTTCAGATGCTGTAGAACCCTGGACAAAACCTACGGGCAAATACAACTCAAAGACGCTAGAAGTCATTAACAATCATGTGGAAGGAACTCACCTCCCTGTGCAGATATCTACCATGGATGCCAAGACAAGTCAATTTTTGCTATATTTGGATTACTCATTCTCTATACATTCCTGGACTTATGGGATAAAATTTGGACACAATGGACTAATGTGCTATTTTTTGGACACCATCACATCTCGACCAGGTTGATATATGATTTCTGTGTTACTCATTTTTCTCATATCACACTGTTTTGGTCATATATTGTTGGTTGGCCCTGAGATTAAGGGCATGATCCTAAGCACACCAGCAAATCTACAACAGAATGGCTGAAAAAGAAAAGAATCGTTTTCTATATGACTTTATCAGTCTCTCACGTCGTTGTGGAGGAATTTTGGCCCACTCTTCTTTACAACATTGCTTCAGTTCATTGAGGTTTGTGGGCATTTGTTTATGAACAGCTCTCTTAAGGTCCAGCCACAGCATTTCAATCAGGTTGAGGTCTGACTTTGACAACACCTTGATTCTTTTCTTTTTCAGCCATTCTGTTGTAGATTTGCTGGTGTGCTTGGGATCATTGTCCTGTTGCATGACTCAAATGCGACCAAGCTTTAGCTGTCGGACAGATGGCCTCACATTTGACTCTAGAGTACTTTGGTATACAGAGGAGTTCAAGATCGACTCAATGACTGCAAGGTTCCCAGGTCCTGTGGCTGCAAAAACAAGCCCAAATCATCACCCCTTTATTTAAGACACCACCATGTTACTGACTTCATAGGTACTGCACGTGCCTGCACCGTTAAGCACGCGGCATCCATAGTAACCCTGGCAGGCCATTTTGTAGCATCCTCTTTTGCTCCTGGTGCTAGCCTGGTGCATGCACACTGGTACATCGTCTTCCGGTTGTCATAGCGATCATTTGACGCATGCGCCACTATAGCGTCCTCCGGTTGTCATGGAGATGACTTTGAGCATGCGCACCAGTGAGCGCACGGTAGTGCATTGAAAGTCATGCACCACATACTCAGATCGCGGTGATAGCACACAAACCAGTGAGTGTGAATGTGGGGGGCATGTGTAGGGGAGTAGTGTGCTATGTACATAATGAAAACTGGCAGAAACTGTGATAGGGAGGTGGGCATGAAGAACAAGAGGTCCATAGTACATAGACCCGCAACATATTGCACCATCCCTGTACCAGATGCAGGTACTGTGGTCAGTAAGCAGTGTAATCTTCTACCCAAGGCAACAAACGATGAGCTACTTTGACCACACTATGATCCCATGCTTGTTAGCCTGCACAATTACCCCCTTTACACCTTATTTTACTGCAACCTCTCCCAACACTGACAGCACACAACTGCCCTCCCCCCTCAACCCTCAGCCCCTCACCGTCCTCAAACCTCTGAAATCCCTGAATAGATCCTAGCATTGCAATACAGCAAAACATTTTGACAAATGAAAAGGCACACCTCTGCTATTTATTCTGCACACACTCACTTGGCTCACAACAGCTTCATACAGCATTATCTACCTCTGTTATAATAAACCTGCTATGTATCTCAACTGTTCTTTCTTGTGGCCCCATGGAAATATTACTCTCTTTAGCCATTACAATCCCCTCCCTCCTGACAAACACCCAATATCATTATACACCCTGGATCACTCAAAAGCACTAAGTACTGAATGTTGGTTGAGAACTCTGAAAACCAGCACACCAACCACCGCTCACTTTAATGGCAAACATCACAAATTTAAAACTTGCAACAACTATTCAAATTTTCACTGATTCTATTACTCTCTTTAGGTGATATTGAACTTAACCCAGACCCTCCCTTTTCAACTCTGTCCCATAACCATGAGAATACCCCCTTCACATTCCAAAAAGGTCATATATATATCCAGAGCTTGCTGCTCAAACTGGATGAATTAAGGCATGGTGCCTTATGCATAAACCCAAAGCAATCGTTATCACAGAAACATGGCTAACCCCTAAAACTCTTGATGCCAATATCGCCATTAAGCGATACTCCATTATCTTGGAAAGATAGGTCAAAGAGAGGAGGTGGGGTATTATTTTATAATGCAGACACCGTAAAATTTACACTGTTAAATTTCCCCCCGAGAACACCCTCTTTTGAAATCTTAGTTAGCAAAATATGCCTCCCCTTGTTTAAGCCTGTCTTGGTTGCTGGCATCTACTTCCCCCTAAAGTCCCTCTGCAGTCCCTGACTGATATCACCTAGTTTCTTGGCTCCATTTCCTCTCTGAATGAGAAGAGTGAACTGCTAGTTCTTGGGGATTTTAACTACAATTGGCTCGACACTAAAAACCACAAAATCCAGATACAACTCAAGTCACTTAACCTAACGCAACTAATTTCCCAACCAACACAGACAAACCTGAAATTTCACAACCATTCCTTGCTAGGCTGGATTCTCTCCCCTAATCCCATCATAATGCAATCTTCTTGTATCCTTCCTCACATTATCAGAGACAATGCAATAGAGTACTGTGTAAGGGAAATAAAACCGCCCCAATCAAGCCCTAAAGTTCTCCTCACTAGAACATTTAGAAACTTTAACCCACAACAGTTTCTGGCTGACATTACCAACAGCCCTCGGTACAGAATCAACTTTATTCCTGACCCTGATTCTGCGCTCAACTATTTCCAATCCGAGTTCTTAAAACTCTGTGATACCAATGCTCCACTACGCAGAATAAGGGTATGGGTGGCCCACCTTCCTTGGGTTACAACTGACCTTATAGCACTCTACCAGTTCAGGGATGCCTTGTGGAAAAGCTACAAAGTAACTGGCACTACCAAGAATCTTAATCACTACAGATGCCTGCGGAATATGTGCACAAGGCAAACAAGACATGCAAAAGCACAACATTACTCTGATAATATTCACCAGAATACATAAAACCCAGCTAACTTCTGGAAGGTTATCAACAATATATTCCAGGCTTCTAGCCATCAACAACCAAATAATATCATTAAGGAGGATATTACTCTTCCAACTCCCACTGACATAGCAAATGCATTCAATGATTACTTTGTGGGATGTGCATTAACTTATTAGCAAAATGCAACCCAAACCACAAACATGAACCTCATTCTGAGAGTACCCATATAGCCCCACCCTCTCCCAACTTTGCTCACAGTTTTCAATTGTTCCCGTATCCGAATAGGAGATTACACAAATGCTCCTCAAATTAAAAGTAAGCAGCCAATGTGGACCTGACTTACTGCAATCCAATTTCCTAAGACTTGGTGCCCCAGCCATTGCCAAACCTATTGCTTCCATAGTCAATTATTTTCTGTCTGCAGACCATTTCCATAAGACCCGGAAAACTGTCAGAGTTCTCCCAATCTTCAATAGTGGGTACAAAAACACTGTCTCAAACTACAGGCCAATCTCTCATCTCCCAATACTATCCAAAGTCATGGAAACATATGTTCACTCCCAATTAAGCGATTACTATACCAAGACAAATTTCCCTAGCCAAATCCAATCTGACTTTCACCCAAACACTCCACGGTAACTACCCTGCTAAAAGTTTGCAATGAAAACCAGTATGGAATTGAACAGGGACAACTCACTGGTGCAATATTCTTAGATTTTGCAAAGGCTTTTTGATACTGTTGATCCTGGTATCTTGCTTAACAAACTCCAGTGCTCTGGAATAGGGAAGCATGCTTTAAACTGGTTTCAGTCCTATCTACTGTATCAGGTAGATCCCAACATGTGTCTATCTTAGGCTCTTACTCCAACCCCCTGGATATCACGTGGTATCCCGCAAGGCTCTGTTATGGGGCCCCTACTCTTCTCAGTGTCGAAAGATCTTCCTACAGTTTGTAAGGTAGCTTCAATACACACATATGCAGATGACACAATCTTATATGCACACAGCCCTAGGCTCTCCGACCTTGAACACATACTTCAATGTTACTTTTTGAGACTTGAAAATTGGATTTCCCAAAACAAACTGTTTTAAAACACTAACAAGACTGTAACAATGATATTTGGATCCGAACCAATGCTAATACCACCATAACTCCTGTTACTAGTTTTTAATACTTGGGCATATGGTTTGACTCCCGTTTAACATTTGCAATGCACATTCAAACATGACATCCAAAACCTATGCCAAACTAGTTGTACTTTACAAGAACAAATCCTCCCTACGTCTGCTGGTCAAAAAGCGTTCCGCACATCAGATGCTAATTCCTATTATTGACTACGGGGACATAGTATATGGCTCGGCACCCGAAACCCACCTTGGAAAACGTGATACCCTCTACAATTCAATTTGTCGTTTTGTTCTCCAATGCAACTACAACACAAATCACTGCAAAATGCTCATAGAACTAGATTGGTCATCATTTTAGTCTTGGCGCAAAGTTCATCTTTCCTGTCTTGCCTTCTGGGCATGCTACCCATCTATCTGAACAAGCTCCTCACTCCTACCACATGCAGCACTTATAACTAATCTGCAAAGATTTAAGTTGGAACAATCAGTCTGCAGATTTTACAACATGAAACAGAATTTTATGGGAAAGTGAAATTCAAACATTTCTCTGACTGTGGCAATAAGATGAATGATCTGAAGGTGGCCATACACAAAGGTAATATTAGAACACCGAAAGAGAGACGGTTGCATGAATACAAATTTATGAAACTGTTCGGGACACTGACCGAGATCACAGTTTCATGAGCTCTTTTCCCATGAGTGCTAAATCCCATGTCTATAAATACTGCTCTAAATGAATGCACACACACGTCTCTTACACATACACATGCACAATGTAATTCTATCCCTTTATACCAGCAGGGACAACATAGTATCTCACACATTTATAGTAATGTAACACACTCTTACATTTCAACACCCACCAACACCATTGGTATACACGCCCCCTCCACACACACTTTTTTATAAAGCGCTGTATACACTGTGGGCGCTCTATAAATAGATATTTACACACATACACACACACACACATTCTTAAATCACAAACATTCAGGGACCATTTAACCTAGAGTCATAAATCACATACTGCACAAGGGGGAGGGGAAGGTTTCATCCACAGATAACATTCCATGCTCTTTTGAAATAAAACATCTCTTGCTTTATCCATTGTAACATTGCCCGAAGAAGAGATCAGTGTATCTCGAAAGCTCGCACAAATAAAAGAATTTCGTTAGCCACAGAATGGAATAGAGTATTTGTTTTTTATTATTGAGCTCGGCTAACACGGTAAAGATATCGCCACATCTCACTCTCTCTCTCTCTCTTGGACTCATGGATTCTGGACCTTTCTCCATCAACGTACATTCAAAGCTTTAGACTATATACCGGTCATTTACCGCACGTTGTGTGGTGCAAGACAATTTAGCTGTCATCCATTGTAACATCACCCGAAGAAGAGATCAGTGTATCTTGAAAGCTAGCAGAAATAAAAGCATTTCGTTAGCCACAGAATGGAATAGAGTATTTGTTTTTTATTATTGAGCTCGGCTAACACGGTAAAGATATCGCCACATCTCACTCTCTCTCTCTCTTGGACTCATGGCTTCTGGACCTTTCTCCATCAACGTACATTCAAAGCTTGAGACTATATACCGGTCATTTACCGCACATTGTGTGGTGCAAGACAATTTAGCTGTCATCCATTGTAACATCACCCGAAGAAGAGATCAGTGTATCTTGAAAGCTAGCAGAAATAAAAGCATTTCGTTAGCCACAGAACGGTATTGAGTAATTTTTCCGAAGTTAACAATTGTCTTTTCATGGATTAAATAATAAATGAATGAGTCTCTCTCATATATATATATAAATGGTTTTGAAGCAAAAAGTGGAATTGTGTGAGGGGTTTTGTCACTTTTTTTACTCACCATAACTTAACTAAGTATGGTAAAACCCATCCTCATTGCTTCAGCTTTGCATAGCCAGTGTAACCAACCCCACACTGATGAGACCCATTAAGGTTGAAACAGCTGTCTGTGGGTGGGTTTACTGGCTATGCATCTTAACCCTGGCTGTGCTTAAAGCTGGTACCATGCAGCAAGCTTAAGCCTATAGGGAACCATGTTTAAAATTGTTTTGACGCAAAAAGTGGCACTGTGTGCTCATTTGCATGTCATTTCCCAGAATCTCTTGCTGCATTGGAAGTGCTGTGTACTGGGTGATAATGGTGAAAAGCGGGGTTGCAGACCTGCCTAAGACATGCAAATGAGCATACAGTTATATTTCCATTTGCTGTGTATATATATATATAAATATATATATATATATATATGTATATATATATTTATATATATATAAAACAAAAGAAGAGCGCACACTCCTAATGTGTGAATAAAATGTCAATTTGTTAATATAGGGAGACAACAGGTGAAGTTAAATAGTATATACTAAGTGCACCTGGATTGGTTAATGGAAACAGCAATCATGATAAGAGAATTGGAAAACTTCACCAGTTTACACCCACGGCATACCCCTGAAGAAGTCAGTGTCACTACTTACAAAACACATTGGGTGTATGTCTTCACATAGACACCGTGAAAATGAAAGACCTTTCTCCTGGGCAGGACTGCACGAACATACTAAACCCGGGGAGAATTTGGCCATTGTCCTCAGTTGACGAGGTCTCAGCAAATAGACACAACGAGCGCTCGAAGAAATTAAGATTTCAGACACAAAGCAGTTCTTCTTCCTCACTTCTAATTTTATTAAGGCTGCAAGCAGCTTTTATAGGTATTCACAAAGGTGTTTCTGGTTCAGAACTAAGTACAATCGTCAGCATTATTTCTGGTAAAAGCAAAAGGGTTACGTGTGGCTTCTAGCTTACCATCTGCAAAATAAGTTTTTGTCTATGTTTACTTAGCCGGGGCCTTTAGCTGTGGTTTGTTTACTTAACAAACATCTTGCAAGAAAAGATAAGGATTCTTGCTGAGTACAAAACAGGTACAAATTTCAATCGTTAAACAAGGCTAAGTTGAAACAGGAACTTACAGCAACACAAAATGGAGGTCAGACTACATGGAGGACAGATTAATAATTTTAACCCTTTCACACCGGATCACCTGATGTAAGGATTTCCCTGGAGTTCAACAAGGGGCTGGAGTCAGTGGCTACCCTGCATAGAATTTCTTGCTCAAAATCGTGAGGACTGCCAGACTTATCATGCAGTCTGCATCCAAGAGAGTCTGTTTTGAAGATCCCAAGTTCCTATTTTTCAGACCTTCAGACAGTCTTAGTGGCCATTCATCCCACCCACCTACCCCAGTGCTGGAAGCGTGTAGTAAAGTGCTGCATATTACCCACAATCCTTGAGGAGGTCCCAGCTGATGAGTTATCTGATCAAAAAGTATGTGTGCTATGTAGAACTCCACAAAAATGAAAATGTGTAGAAAAGATAAACAATAAATATGTACAGGGGAATAGGGGGGAACCTCAAACTCCCCCAAAATAGTCACCATAGATGACTGCCTGAGAGCTGCTGACACAAACCACGACAGAGGATTCGTATTGTTCATTTTTTGCTTGATCAGCTTATCCCTACTTGACTTTACAGTACTCTTTGCAGCAGTTACTTGTTCATTCTTTTTGTTCTATGAGCATATCGTGTTTACAGTATGACACTTTTATTTGGTCATTACCTTGGTTCTCAGATCTGCTATTATCTAAGCCTAAAGATACAGGGGCTATGGTTTGGTGCTTTTTGAGCCACCTTATATTCTATTGACTGTCTTACTCTGGTGCTATATATTGTTTGATTTAAGTGTAGTAGATATTCTCAGTTTTTTCTTCACATCATTTACCTGTTTAGTTAAGAGTTTTTTTTAGATTGAGGTGTACTGTATAATTAGGGAAGTACCATAGACTGCATCAGACTGTGGGAATGGGTATGAAGAAGGGGCGATTTAGGCCCCGACACTTTGCCCCTCATATTTTATCACCCTATTAATTTCATGTTTTGTACGTATTTTCCCCTCCCCACTCCCCATTTGTTCTGTTTTTTCAATCCCTTGTCTCACCTCCCCCCCTCCTCTCCATCCTATTTATGTACTGTATATTGTAGAATTTCTCTCTAGACCTACATTGGGGCTAGCTTTGTACCTGCATCCATATTTAAATACAATTTGCAATTTTTTCTAATTGACATTTTTTCTGACTCTAATTGATTGTGTGCTGAGAACTATTGTATATATTTCTGGTTATCTGATCAAGTTCATTCCCGGATCAGTGACATCGGGACACCCATTTTCGGAATTGGATGACCAGACTGAACGGCACCATTAGAAGTGGGCAGATCTCCAGTCAGGAGCAGAACTATTAACTCATTGATTTTACATATCACACGGACAAACGTATTGATCGTTTGACAACTTCCACACTGTTATTCAATTTGCCAGTCAGTTGTGCCTATCCGGCCCCATCTACTCCATCAACCCTAGACGCTATAATCCATCAATCATCCCATTGTGGACATACCAGATCACCGGTGTTTATATCAATAAATCAGTACCTGTATTAATTGTGTTCAATATTCGTTGGTGGACATTTGTTGTCCCTATTTTAATAAATTCACATTTTTTCACACACTACGAGTCTGCGCACTTCCTTTCGTTTTTTTAGATTAGTTTTTTTGGATCAGGTTTATCATTGAAGAGCTGCCTGATCACCCCAGCGTTTAAGCAGTCCCTCTACCAATTGCTAACTACAGTATAGAATTTAATTCAGCCATTGCATGGACTCATAGGATATTTATTTCAATTTCAGGATCCATTTCCATGCCATTCTACAGGGTACTTCCTTCCACATATTGCTAACTTATTATGTGATTAGTTATCTAGCCTACTTAGCCTTTGCTTATATCATATATTTCGTAATTTATGCTTTTGTCTTCTTTTAAATTCAACAATACTTTATTAAAAAATAAGTAACCAGTATAAAAGCTTTGTCATTGAAATATTTGGTATTATACCCATTTGTTATGCTTAATGGTTATGCAAAATATAATTATATTTAGCAAGGGCTCTACCTTTTGCCACATACTTCACTTTTATTTACAGAAAGGGTTTAAATTTTATTGGTCTAAGACTTGGTTCAAATTTCTAGTAGATCTATTGTCCTGGAGAAATACAGATTAATTCTACTGTAGGGTGTGATACCATTTAGAGGACCACTGCTGAACCTTGATAATAAATTAAATCATAGTTTATTTAGCTTTTGATACCCGATAGTACACTTTAAGAAGAAACCTGTGGGGTTTGAAAGGCTCTGTATAGGGTGACCATTCGTCCCGGTTTTGCCGGGACAGTCCCGTTTTTTTCTGGGCTGTCCCGGAAATGTCCCGGGTTTTTCCCCTGGTGACTGGTCCCGTGCGCGAGTCAGCGGCGGTGCGCGGGGGCAGCATGAGGAGGATGCGGCGGCCGTGAGTATTCCTCCCCCAATAGCAGGATGCCGGGGGCGGGGCTTTAGAGTAGCATCAGGCAATTGGTTGAAGGTCAGGGTAGGCCGGGGGCGGGGCTTAGTATCGCGGGGCGGATGGAGTGAGTTGGAGTGTGTGTCTGTGTGTGTGTGTGTGTGTACCAGAAGGAAAGCTACCAGCAAACAGCTGGCAACTGAAACTGCCAGCAGACAGAAAAAAACACATACACTACTTCTGGCTCTGTACAGTGGCACTACACTCACCGGTAAGTCCCATGACACCTGTGTGTGTGTGTGTCCCTACCAGTGTGTGTCTGCCCCCCTCCCAGTCTGTGTGTGTGTGTGACTGCCCCCCTTCCCAGTATGTGTGTGACTGCCCTCCTCCCAGTCTGTGTGTATGTGTCACTGCCCCCTCCCCGTCTGTGTGTCTGTGTCTGTCTGCCCCCTCCCACTGTGTGATGCCCCTCTCCCAGTGTGTGTGTGTGCCCCCTCCAAGTGTGTGTGTGTGTGTGTGTGTGCCTGTCCCCCTCTCAGTCTGTGTGTGTGTTTGACTGCCCCCTCCCATTCTGTGTGTGTCTGCCCCCCTCCCATTCTGTGTGTGTGTGTGTGTGTGTGTGACTGCCCCCCCAGTGTGTGTGTGACTGCCCCCTCCCAGTGTCTATGTGACTGGCCCCTCCCAGTGTCTGTGTGTATCAGTGACAGTGTGTATACAGACACCAACCCAGTCATCCACGTGTCAGTCAAACATGTCAGTCACCCCCCCACGTGTCAGTCAGTCAATGTGGCAGTCAGTCACCCACCCACGTGGCAGTCAGTCACGCACCCACCCAACCACGTGGCAGTCAGTCACCCACCCACGTGGCAGTCAGTCACCCACCCACCCACGTGTCAGTGTCACCCACCCACGTGTCAGGCAGTCAGTCACCCACCCACGTGTCAGGAAGTCACCCAACCCACCCACGTGTCAGTCAGTCACCCACCTATGTGGCAGTCAGTCACCCACCCACCCACCCACGTGTCAGGCAGTCAGTCACCCAACCCACATACCCACATGTCAGGCAGTCAGTCAACGTGTCAGGCAAGCAGTCAGTCAACCCACGTGTCAGCCAGTCAGCCACCCACCCACGTGTCAGGCAGTCAGTCATCCACCCACGTGTCAGGCAGTCAGTCACCCACCCACCCACGTGTCCGGCAGTCAGTCACCCACCCAAGTGTCAGGCAGTCAGTCACCCACTCACGTGTCAGGCAGTCACCCACCCACCCGTCAGGCAGTCAACCAACCACCCACCCACCCAAGTGTCAGGCAGTCACCCACCCACCCAAGTGCCAGGCAGTCAAAAGTGTCAGGCAGTCAACCCTCTCTGTCTGTCTCTTTCTTTCTGTCTGTCTCTGTCTCTCTGTCTGTCTCTCTCTCTGTCTGTCTGTCTGTCTCTGTCTGTCTGTATCTCTGTCTCTCTCTCTCTGTCTCTGTCTCTCTCTCTCTGTCTCGCTCTGTCTCTCTTTATCTGTCTCTCTCTGTGTCTCTCTCTCTCTCTGTCTCCCTCTCTCTCTGTCTCCCTCTCTCTCTGTCTCCCTCTCTCTCGTCTCCCTCTCTCTCTGTCTCCCTCTCTCTCTCTGTCTCCCTCTCTCTCTGTCTCCCTCTCTCTCTGTCTCCCTCTCTCTCTGTCTCCCTCTCTCTATGTCTCCCTCTCTCTCTCTGTCTCTCTCTGTCTCTCACTCGGTCTCTCTCTCGGTCTCTGTCCTTTGTCTCTGTTCTCTCTGTTCTGTCTCCCATCTGTCTCTCATCTGTCATCTGTCTGTCGTCTGTCTGTCATATGTCATCTGTCTCTCTCTCTGTCTCTCTGTTGTCTCTCTGTCCTCTGTCTCTCTGTCTGTCTCTCTGTTCTGTCCTCCTGGCTCTCTGTCCTCCTGTCTCTCTGTCCCTGTCACTGTCTCTCTGTCACTGTCTCTCTCTGTCTCTCTATGTCCCTCTCTGTCCCTCTCTGTCCCTCTCTGTCTTCTCTCTCTCTGTCTGTCTCTCTCTCTCTCTGTCTGTCTCTGTCTCTCTCTCTCTGTCTCACTCTGTCTCTCTCTCTGTCTCACTCACTCACTCAGTCTGTCACCCACTCTCTCTGTCTTATCTTAACTGCCGTATACCTACACTGAAATAACCTATACTGCTTTCTTCAAGATCGGACTCAAGTTTCACACTAGAGACATCGGAATACAGTATAGTACCTTGAGGGACTGCGGATCAGGTAAGATCCCAGACGGGATTGCTGCTTTAGAAATTGTGAAGAGGCGGCATCCTGACACTGGCTAAGAGGTTCAGAAGTCATTCACATCTGGCATTTTTTGTTGTTCGATTAGTGAGGCCTTCTGACACACACACACACACACACACACACACACACACACACACACACACACACACACACACACACACACACACACACACACACACACACACACACACACACACACACACACACACACACACACACGTAACTATGTAACAAGGACTAATGGTAGTAAAGTATAGGTGTAATACAATAAATAAACTGTTTATGTAAAAAAAAAAAAAAAATTGTGTGTCCCGGTTTTTCATTCTCAAAATCTGGTCACCCTAGCTCTGTACACTTTAATTTCAACTATGAAGAACAATTGTGCAAGATGTGTTAATACATATTTTATGGCAGGCTTTTGACACTCGCTATCCCTAACCAACTTTCTGGCACTAATGTACAAAATTTAGGTTTAAAGTAACAAATTGTAATACCAAACCAACAATATGCGAGGAGAACTGTTAGCACATACAAAGAAAATGTGTAAATATTCATACGGAAGGAAACAGATAACAAAAAACAAGCAGGATGATTTCACATTCTTTTTCTGGAGAAAAAAAACCCCATGAAGGTTAATACTCTATTTCCCAGTGCAAGTTATATAAACCTTCCAATCCCTTTTCCACTGATATCTGATTTTATAGGCTTTCACGTTTTATGTGTATTTCATATTGCCAGCAGTGTTCTATATTATTTCCATTTGTCTTTGAAATGACTCCTGTAACCTTTCCAAAGGCTAAGAGATTTAGGAAGAGTTAGAGGTGTATATAAGCTCTAAATCATATTGTAAATTGTACTTAACTACTAAATAGATGGATACAAACATTTGACAAAATAACATAATTTGACCTTATAGTCTAGGAACATTTATACTGAATTAATATTTTTGAGTTACTATATACACTTTTTAGTAAAAGATTGCTGGAAATGTGATTTATGCTCAAGTTACAACCTTAAAAAGACACCTTCAAGAGGTGTGATATGGAGTTTCTAAATTATGTTATTCCTTTGAATTTCATTTTGATTGACATGCTTAGTCGATCAAATATATTTTCTTTTTAGCTTTCTGCATGAGTCTGCCAACTGTAAATTATACAGTTTGTGTACTACTGTAGCTGCAGTCATTTTCTGTAAATTCTAAGACACTGCAACATACATTAGGTATAAATTAAGGAGGAGTCCTACAAATGTCAGTGTATGCCCTGTGTTCCTAGTTCATTGTTCCTAGTTGCTTATTTACTTTAACCTGTGAGTTTCTTTAAAAGCATACAGTATATTTCTGCGAAGTGTATGGCACAATAGATCAGACAAGCAAGCAGACAAGAACAAGAGATCAGAGACAAGGAAGGGCAATAGAAGAAATTAAGATATGAAGACTAGAAAAATGGATGTGTGACTGCAATCTACCTAGAAAGCACTGTGTTTATATTTTGATTGGATAAACTGAGAATAATTGTGACATGATAATCAGACACAAATGGTATTACTCCTGCTTTTTCACCAGTACTTTGCTGCATGTGTATGTAGCCCAGTCTCCTGGGACTACTGATTTCCTGGCCTCATAACAATGTAAGTCCCCTTTAATAAGTGGGCATTGTTAGCAGTAGACTATGTTATGTAGCCCTGGTAAGTTAATGTGCTATATTTCTACTCTCCTCCTGGCAGTAATCCCTGTGTAAGGGCAGGTCTGCCAGGAGTAATCATGGATTTTCCTTGCTTCAGACATTTGCCCTGAGTCAGTGAAGGTAGGTCACCTGACCCTGTGTCCAATCAAGAGACATAGGGGCGGTGCCTGCTGGAAGCTAAAAAGAGCAGTGTCATTTCCTATTTAGAGTGAGTAGAGTGAGTAGTATCAGGCTGGGAGAGTGTGGTAGTAGGAGAATGAGTTAGCCACCTGAAGAGTAGAGCTGTTAGAGTTAGGTGGACCAAGTACCTTTCACCCTGCATAGGGGGTGAGGGAAGAGCTAGCCCCACTCTGGGTGGCCCTAGGCCCAGAGTGACGGCAGGGGGACATACTGAAGGAGGACTGCTGGCTGGCTGTGTATACCCTGTGTGTCTTCTGCTGCTACTGAAGTGAAGGAGGATAATAAAGAACTGCTGTTATTTAAAGAGACAGTGTGCGACTGGAATCTCTCATTCCTGGGAGGGGATTCTGCTGTAGGGATTCCACCCCATATCCCTGGGGCCTGCGACAGATGGAGCCGCTGCACCATTAGAGGAGAACGAAGGCAGCCACCCCAGAGACCTGACCTGTTGTCCCCCATGTCACCGCGGGAGACTCAGGCCCTCCTATTGCCAGCAGGTATGCACCCCACTCAGACACGTAGCCAGACCAAGGGGTCGATGGGCTACAGTTATATTGTTCATTGTGCATGTTCAATAAAGTTCAGGGTTAGCCTGCTGTTTTAAGGGGATCTCTGACAGTATGTAGGCTGGCTTACAAGCCACTCCCCAGGGAAGGAGGGGATGTTCTTCTCTATAGAGTAGAGTAGGGAGTTGAGCTAAAGGTTTCTGGGATAGACTTCAGAGTGTGCAGACACCGAAGAGAGTTTCTCCTGCTAGAGGATTATGCTGAGGCCTAGCCCAATAGGGGATAGGGTAGTAAGGAGATAATTGCTAATGCCTCAGGATGGGGTATCATGTCCATTCTGTGATCCAGTGTACTGTATGTATCCTGCTGTTCAACAAACCTCATCCATACCAACACATGGCGTAGTATTTGAAGCATGGCTATACTGTAGATCAAAGAAGAAGTGTCCATGAGGTGCATTCTGAAACCTCAGGATCCTCTTGGACTGGAGGCACTGCCACCTAGAGAATCACTGTGAGCCTGTCCTGATGTCCTCCCCACAACATCGATGAGATCTCCTGCCTCCTGTTTACCAACCAGGTATGAAACAGCAGCCACAGAATACACCAGTAGCAAGATTATTTCCCAGAGGGGAAAGGGAAAGAGGGCTACATGTTCAGTACAATGGGGGAATTCAATATGTGATCATTAACATATTTTATCACTGATGACTGTAGAGTAGATTCTTGATTTGTTCAGAAATCCTAAAAAAAAGAAAATAAGTTCATTCTGGAGATGTGCATTTTTTCGCTGACGTATGCGATACAGTCCGAAATGTGCCTTCTTTCTCTTGAGAAATGTAGAACAGCCAGCTTCACAATTTTTTTTTTAGATAAGCATAAAAAGTTAATAGGCAGGATCAAGTGACATTTACTGCAAATTAAAAGTTTTTGGGAAAAGTAGAAACATTCTGGTGAAATGTTCTGAACATCGGGAATATTCTGAGATATGTGGCATTTAAAAGAAAACCGTGAAAAAAGTTGCAAGGAAAAGTGAAGACATTCGAACATCTCTATTTATTATCAACACTAATTACCTTATATCCAAGTAGAAAATAATGGTGGAGCACTGCTGGAAAAAATAAAGGGCTGGAGGCTAATAGCAAGTTAAAAATGCTTTAATCTATTGCATAAGTAGACCGGGCTACAACAAGAGAGGTTCTCTAACGCGTTTCGCGCTGTCAAAGCGCTTTGTCAAAGAGTAACCATAGTGTGTGTGAGTAACTCATTTATAGATGCTGAAATGCGGAAGTATGTTCGTGCTTCTATACCATTATATTGATATCCCACACTATGGCTATCAAGTGAGCATTCAAGCCTGTTTACTGCACATGCATTCTCTTGAAGTTAAACTCTCTCCTGGACTCCAATGCTATATTGCACAATATCACTCAGACATTAGTAGCACCTATCGGGGATTCATTTCCCATATCTACTGTAATTACCTTATATGTTTGGAGAATTACAGAGAGAAGAACTGATTCCATGAACACATGCAAATTAAATTTACTTTCTTATCCTGCTTCGCTTCTCAAAAATCTGTCCAAACGTGAACAGTTTTACAAAATGTATGGTTGTAGTTTTACCTGTTTTTGGAAGTTCATAAACAATAGGCTTCACAGATTTTTCAATTTTTTTGTTATACTGTACGAACATCTATGAGCTTTGCTAAAAATGTAACAAAGCCTGCAAACTTTGGCAAAATACTCTATTCCGTGTATGAAAAATTACACCCACTTTACCTTTCACAATTTGCTTTTTGCACAGCAATCAGGCAGAGAAAAGAGAAGTTATAATGATTGAGGTGAACATTACTCAGAATACATTTATTTCAATAGAGATGTAAAATGATAAAATACATAAAACACTGATATATGTATTTGATTGATAATATTAAAATGATGTGCATAATATCTGCCTAGGTTTATGAACCAGCTAAAAGGTGTGTTTTTTTTGAGAAATCCAGAAAAATTGGTTTTGCTGGAAACAGAGAGGCAGAGTTCTTTTTGTACAGGGCACATTGACATATACCTCCCAAAACAGAAATCTTTACAACACCTCGGTCACCGGCTATTTAACACCACGTTTATCTAAATTAAAGATATGTCGATAGTAACGTTTATCCCCTATGTCAGCGTTTCCCAAACGGTGGGTTGCGACCCGGCACTGGGCCACGGCACCTAAATTGCCGGGTCGCAGCGAGGCTGGCCGCGCGGTGTCTCCCGTCCCCCCTGTTCAATTTTAAAAAAATGACGGCGATTTCCCCCTGCGGTCCCGCGCGCTTGCGCAGGGCAAGCAGGGCCTGCTCCCTTCCTCCCCCCCCGCTCCCAACGTGGGGCGGAGGAGGAAGTACCAGCACCTCTGCGGCCCGCACGTTATGTGGGACGGAGGGGGAAGTTCAAGCTCCTACTGCGGCGTGCTTCCCCCCGCAGCTAGCTTCCCCCCACAGCCAGCTTCCCGAGCTCACCTTTTGTGGCACCACCTCCCGTCCCCCCAAGCCCACCTCCCATCCCGGGCAGCAGGAGATATCGGGGGCAGCAGGGGAAAGCGTCCGGCGGCAAGGTAAGTCACCCCACCCAGTCACTGCCTCCCACCCAAGTGCCCCTGGTCCCCCTCCCACCCACCCAAGTGCCCCTGGTCCCCCTCCCACCCACCCAAGTGCCCCTGGTCCCCCTCCCACCCACCCAAGTGCCCCTGGTCCCCCTCCCACCCACCCAAGTGCCCCTGGTCCCCCTCCCACCCACCCAAGTGCCCCTGGTCCCCCTCCCACCCACCCAAGTGCCCCTGGTCCCCCTCCCACCCACCCAAGTGCCCCTGGTCCCCCTCCCTCCCACCCAAGTGCCCCTGGTCCCCCTCCCTCCCACCCAAGTGCCCCTGGTCCCCCTCCCTCACACCCAAGTGCCCCATGTCCCCTCCCTCCCTCCCTCCCACCCAAGTGCCCCATGTCCCCCTCCCTCCCTCCCACCCAAGTGCCCCTGGTCCCCTCCCTCCCTCCCACCCAAGTGCCACTGGTCCCCTCCCTCCCTCCCACCCAAGTGCCCCTGGTCCCCTCCCTCCCTCCCACCCAAGTGCCCCTGGTCCCCTCCCTCCCTCCCACCCAAGTGCCCCTGGTCCCCTCCCTCCCTCCCACCCACCCAAGTGCCGCTGGTCCCCTCCCTCCCTCCCACCCACCCAAGTGCCGCTGGTCCCCTCCCTCCCTATCCACCCAAGTGCCCCTGGTCCCCTCCTTCCCTGCCACCCAAGTGCCCCTGGTCCCCTCCCTCCCTCCCACCCAAGTGCCCCTGGCCCCCTCCCTCCCTCCCACCCAAGTGCCCCTGGCCCCCTCCCTCCCTCCCTCCCTCCCACCCAAGTGCCCCTGGCCCCCTCCCTCCCTCCCACCCAAGTGCCCCTGGCCCCCTCCCTCCCTTCCTCCCACCCAAGTGCCCCTGGCCCCCTCCCTCCCTCCCACCCAAGTGCCCCTGGCCCCCTCCCTCCCACCCAAGTGCCCCTGGCCCCCTCCCTCCCTCCCAAGTGCCCCTGGCCCCCTCCCTCCCTCCCACCCAAGTGCCCCTGGCCCCCTCCCTCCCACGCAAGTGCCCCTGGCCCCCTCCCTCCCACCCAAGTGCCCCCTGGCCCCCTCCCTCCCACCCAAGTGCCCCTGGCCCCCTCCCTCCCACCCAAGTGCCCCTGGCCCCCTCCCTCCCTCCCTCCCAAGTGCCCCTGGCCCCCTCCCTCCCTCCCTCCCTCCCACCCAAGTGCCCCTGGCCCCCTCCCTCCCTCCAAGTGCCCCTGGCCCCCTCCCTCCCTCCCTCCCACCCAAGTGCCCCTGGCCCCCTCCCTCCCTCCCACCCAAGTGCCCCTGGCCCCCTCCCTCCCTCCCACCCAAGTGCCCCTGGCCCCCTCCCTCCCTCCCTCCCACCCAAGTGCCCCTGGCCCCCTCCCTCCCTCCCTCCCACCCAAGTGCCCCTGGCCCCCTCCCTCCCTCCCTCCCACCCAAGTGCCCCTGGCCCCCTCCCTCCCTCCCACCCAAGTGCCCCTGGCCCCCTCCCTCCCTCCCACCCAAGTGCCCCTGGCCCCCTCCCTCCCTCCCACCCAAGTGCCCCTGGCCCCCCTCCCTCCCTCCCACACAAGTGCCCCTGGCCCCCTCCCACCCACCCTCCCTCCCACCCACCCTCCCTCCCACCCTCCCACCCAAGTGCCCCTGGCCCCCTCCCTCCCTCCCTCCCACCCAAGTGCCCCTGGACCCCTCCCTCTCCACCCAAGTGCCCCTGGCCCCCCTCCCTCCCTCCCACCCAAGTGCCCCTGGCCCCCTCCCTCCCTCCCTCCCACCCAAGTGCCCCTGGCCCCCTCCCTCCCTCCCTGCCTCCCACCCAGGTCCCCCTGGCCCCCTCCCTCCCTCCCTGCCTCCCACCCAAGTGGCCCTGGCCCCCTCCCTCCCTCCCACCCAAGTGCCCCCTGGCCCCCTCCCTCCCTCCCTCCCTCCCACCCACCCACCCAAGTGCCCCTGGCCCCCTCCCTCCCTCCCACCCAAGTGCCCCTGGACCCCTTCCTCCCTCCCACCCAAGTGCCCCTGGCCCCCTCCCACCCTCCCACCCAAGTGCCCCTGGCCCCCTCCCTCCCTCCCTGCCTCCCACCCAGGTGCCCCTGGCCCCCTCCCTCCCTGCCTCCCACCCAAGACTGGCCCCCTCCCTCCCTCCCACCCAAGTGCCCCTGGCCCCCTCCCTCCCACCCAAGTGCCCCTGGCCCCCTCCCTCCCTCCCTCCCACCCTCCCACCCTCCCACCCAAGTGCCCCTGGACCCCTCCCTGCCTCCCACCCAAGTGCCCCTGGCCCCCTCCCTCCCTGCCTCCCACCCAAGTGGCCCTGGCCCCCTCCCTCCCTTCCACCCACCCAAGTGCCGCTGGTCCCCTCCCTCCCACCCAAGTGCCCCTGGTCCCCTCCTTCCCTGCCACCCAAGTGCCCCTGGTCCCCTCCTTCCCTCCCACCCAAGTGCCTCTGGCCCCCTCCCTCCCTCCCACCCAAGTGCCCCTGGCCCCCTCCCTCCCTCCCACCCAAGTGCCCCTGGCCCCCTCCCTCCCACCCAAGTGCCCCTGGCCCCCTCCCTCCCTCCCTCCCACCCAAGTGCCCCTGGCCCCCTCCCTCCCTCCCTCCCACCCAAGTGCCCCTGGCCCCCTCCCTCCCTTCCTCCCACCCAAGTGCCCCTGGCCCCCTCCCTCCCTCCCACCCAAGTGCCCCTGGCCCCCTCCCTCCCTCCCAAGTGCCCCTGGCCCCCTCCCTCCCTCCCACCCAAGTGCCCCTGGCCCCCTCCCTCCCACGCAAGTGCCCCTGGCCCTCTCCCTCCCACCCAAGTGCCCCTGGCCCCCTCCCTCCCACCCAAGTGCCCCTGGCCCCCTCCCTCCCACCCAAGTGCCCCTGGCCCCCTCCCTCCCTCCCAAGTGCCCCTGGCCCCCTCCCTCCCGCCCTCCCTCCCACCCAAGTGCCCCTGGCCCCCTCCCTCCCTCCCTCCCACCCAAGTGCCCCTGGCCCCCTCCCTCCCTCCCTCCCACCCAAGTGCCCCTGGCCCCCTCCCTCCCTCCCACCCAAGTGCCCCTGGCCCCCTCCCTCCCTCCCACCCAAGTGCCCCTGGCCCCCTCCCACCCACCCTCCCTCCCACCCTCCCACCCAAGTGCCCCTGGCCCCCTCCTCCCTCCCACCCAAGTGCCCCTGGACCCCTCCCTCCCACCCAAGTGCCCCTGGCCCCCTCCCTCCCTCCCACCCAAGTGCCCCTGGCCCCCTCCCTCCCTCCCACCCAAGTGCCCTTGGCCCCCTCCCTCCCTCCCTGCCTCCCACCCAGGTCCCCCTGGCCCCCTCCCTCCCTCCCTGCCTCCCACCCAAGTGGCCCTGGCCCCCTCCCTCCCTCCCACCCAAGTGCCCCTGGCCCCCTCCCTCCCTCCCTCCCTCCCACCCACCCAAGTGCCCCTGGCCCCCTCCCTCCCTCCCACCCAAGTGCCCCTGGACCCCTTCCTCCCTCCCACCCAAGTGCCCCTGGCCCCCTCCCTCCCTCCCACCCTCCCACCCAAGTGCCCCTGGCCCCCTCCCTCCCTCCCTGCCTCCCACCCAGGTGCCCCTGGCCCCCTCCCTCCCTGCCTCCCACCCAAGTGGCCCTGGCCCCCTCCCTCCCTCCCTCCCACCCAAGTGCCCCTGGCCCCCTCCCTCCCTCCCACCCAAGTGCCCCTGGCCCCCTCCCTCCCTCCCTCCCAAACCCAAGTGCCCCTGGACCCCTCCCTCCCTCCCACCCAAGTGCCCCTGGCCCCCTCCCTCCCACCCAAGTGCCCCTGGCCCCCTCCCTCCCTCCCACCCAAGTGCCCCTGGCCCCCTCCCTCCCTCCCTCCCACCCAAGTGCCCCTGGCCCCCTCCCTCCCTCCCTGCCTCCCACCCAGGTGCCCCTGGCCCCCTCCCTCCCTCCCTGCCTCCCACCCAAGTGGCCCTGGCCCCCTCCCTCCCTCCCTGCCTCCCACCCAAGTGCCCCTGGCCCCCTCCCTCCCTCCCACCCAAGTGCCCCTGGCCCCCTCCCTCCCTCCCACCCAAGTGCCCCTGGCCCCCTCCCTCCCTCCCACCCAAGTGCCCCTGGCCCCCTCCCTCCCTCCCACCCAAGTGCCCCTGGCCCCCTCCCTCCCTCCCACCCAAGTGCCCCTGGCCCCCTCCCTCCCTCCCTCCCAAGTGCCCCTGGCCCCCTCCCTCCCTCCCTCCCACCCAAGTGCCCCTGGCCCCCTCCCTCCCTCCCTCCCACCCAAGTGCCCCTGGCCCCCTCCCTCCCTCCCTCCCACCCAAGTGCCCCTGGCCCCCTCCCTCCCTCCCTCCCTCCCTCCCACCCAAGTGCCCCTGGCCCCCTCCCTCCCTCCCACCCAAGTGCCCCTGGCCCCCTCCCTCCCACCCAAGTGCCCCTGGCCCCTCCCTCCCTCCCACCCAAGTGCCCCTGGCCCCCTCCCTCCCTCCCACCCAAGTGCCCCTGGCCCCCTCCCTCCCTCCCACCCAAGTGCCCCTGGCCCCCTCCCTCCCTCCCTCCCAAGTGCCCCTGGCCCCCTCCCTCCCTCCCACCCAAGTGCCCCTGGCCCCCTCCCTCCCTCCCAAGTGCCCCTGGCCCCCTCCCACCCACCCTCCCTCCCACCCTCCCACCCAAGTGCCCCTGGCCCCCTCCCTCCCTCCCTCCCAAGTGCCCCTGGCCCCCTCCCTCCCTCCCACCCAAGTGCCCCTGGCCCCCTCTCCAGTCACTCACATCTGTCGTTGCCTGTAATTCACTGTTTGTGTCTGTGTGGGTATAGGGGAGAGCGAGTGTGTGTGGGTATAGGGGAGAGCGAGTGTGTGTGTATCTGTATCAGTGTGTGTGTGTATCTGTGTGGCTGCGTGTGTGTCAGTGGCTGCGTGTGTGTCAGTGGCTGCGTGTGTGTGTGTGTGTCAGTGGCTGCGTGTGTGTGTGTCAGTGGCTGCGTGTGTGTGTCAGTGGCTGCGTGTGTCAGTGGCTGCGTGTCTGTCAGTGGCTGTGTGTGTGTGTATCAGTGGCTGTGTGTGTGTGTATCAGTGGCTGTGTGTGTGTCTGTGCAGGCCCTATAGGCCAGTATAGGCGATAAAAATTTTAGTGGGTCACGAAGGAGAAGTTCAAAAATAACCGGGTCACGGAAAAAAAAAGTTTGGGAAACCCTGCCCTATGTAATTATGTCTTTATTTATATAGCGCCATTAATGTACAGAATGCTTCACAGCAGTAATAAACGTTTCAAACAGTAGGAGGGCGTTCTGTTACTGTAAGTGTCCTATAGAGCATAATGTAAAATTAACAAAGTTTTACTCCATAAACAGCATTCCTTTTCATGGCCGTGAATGATAATGAGAGGCAGAATAAGCATTTACCATTGCATATGCACTAAAGTTTGTTAAAGTAAAAGCAGGGATGTTGCATTAAGGTAAGTTACCTAAAATTGCTGTCACTCCCATCCAGACACTGAAGGTGGTGGTCAAGGTGAAGGATGACAGTAAAGTATAGTCTGCTCTTCTTCCTCTTCCAACTTTTCTGGGTTGAAATAAGACATACTTAACATGATGTTATTGGAAGCTACAATATTGTGAAGTTAAGCCTCTAATGTACTAATGAGACAATAACCATTATTTCTGAATATAATGAACTTTGATGATACATATTAACCTCATGGCGAAAAAAGTCTGTTCTTGTTTTAGGTAATGTCCCATTATTTGCACCGATTGGCATTTTTGATTTCTAAAATATTTTACCAAGGAAAAATACATCCAGAGTTTGAATTCAACAGAGCTTAGTGTATCGGGAAATGTGCTCATTTGAGTATACAAAGCTCTCTTGAGTTTTTGAAAATACTGTACTGTACATCCTCCATCTCAATTTAAAAAATGTTGCCACTTCTTTCTGTCTTGCTTTATTTTCCATGAAAGAGAATGATATCTCTATCTATCTATCTATCTATCTATCTATCTATCTATCTATCTATCTATCTATCTATCTATCTATCTAGAAACTGAAAGACAGCCATTTAGTAAACCCTGGGAAGCAGGATCTTTGTTGTTCGATTACGGGAGAACAAATTGTTCAACAGCTTAGATAATTAGTCTTCGATAAAGTTAACCAAAGGCTGCATACAGTATATTAAAACAAGAACTATATTTTTATTTTACAGTGGCGGCTAAACTTACTCTCAGGTGGCCTGCACCGCGGGTAATTTAAAACCCTGTGCAGACGCGGCCGTTTTTTTTTCTCCGGCGCCGCAGGCGCTTCTATTGTTCGGCACCATTCGGCGCTGATTAAAGAAACGGCCGCGCGTGGCCGCAAGATGTGGCTGGCGCGGCCAAGTTCGACGGTGATGAAAAAAGCCCCGAAAAATTGCGGATAATTGTAAGAATAAAGCTGGCCGCAGCAGTATATGCCGCTTGGATTACCTCTTTTAAGCAATCTCTCACTAGTGAACAATTAGTACTGGTAGTGATTCCACATCCCAACATCACATATCACTCTATCAAAGCTTTTTTTTACAATAATGTTTAGACTTTTCTAACTTCTCAAAAAAGGATGCAAAGAGATAATGTTGAATAAACAATTTAAATTGAATGGGTTATAGATAAAGCAAAAACAAATAGTTAACCATATTTATAAATCAAATATTTTTTAAGCTACAGTGTTACATCACACTGCAAGAATAGAAGAACACCAAAAAAGGCAAAAATCCCTATATTTTCAAAAAAAGAAATACTTTAAAAAATAAAGAAAGCATTGTTCTTTTGCTTTTATGCAGAGTAGGAGCAGGATACCCATGCTGGCAGCACAGGGCACATTGGATGAAAGGGTGCGGTGCAAGCGAGATTGGGTCATATGCTGGTGTTGATAACCCACTTGGCTGTGTGACTGTTTGTGCGGTTAGGTTAGATGGTGGCCTTAGCACCTCGATGACCTGTTGGAGGCCTTCATTATTTGTGTTCTCACTGACTGTATGATCTGGACCTCTGATTACAGTTTTGTATATCGATATTGCGAGCAAACAACTGCGGCTGATACTGCAGGATTGCAGCATCACCAAGGGCAGCATCCTCACCATGAGTTACAGCTGCAGCAGGTACAGGAGGAAGTACTGTACCACAGCAACAGGAGGCACAACAGCAGGAGCCACTACTGAAGCTAAAGCAGGAGGTTCAATCATCAGTAAAATGTCCAATTCTACTCTTGCTCTACCTGAGAAATATCCTACTGGGAAAATTCTTCCTCAGAAGCCAGAGCTTGCATTGGGAGTTGGTGAAATAGGTCTATGTATAGAGAGATTACAAAACGGTGTCAAAATAATTTTACAAGTACAAATGTATTCAGACATATTGTCCTTGTGGCCGCGCAAAAAGGGGGAAATCATCTGCCAAATGAGGCCTTAATATGACCTGTCCATTACCACAAGGACAGCAAGTCCAAATGGCCCTGAAGCATTAACGCTGCAGAGTTCAATGCTTTTGAATGGGACGCTGCAGCATTATTCCTTTCTTGAGTGAGTCATCTGCAGGGAGAGAAATACCACTACTCATCTTTCAGATGTGCAGCGCAGCAGTCGGAAGCATCTCTGCATCTCTCTGTCTTGCTACGTGTGTAACGAGTGCTCACCACAAAGATGACGGGACCACAAGGTCAATGTGGGGATTAGTAAACACTGACCCGGAGCCGAGAGGCCACGTCCGCTGTGCAGGTTCGTAGTTGTTTAGCCGGGTTATGGTAGGAGAAGTTGGGTATTAGGAATACTCGCCGTGGTTGAGGTCTGGAAACTAGAGAGTAGTAGAAGTCATGTAGCCGAGGTCTAGGGTAGTAGAAGGTACAGTAGTAGATATCCAAGCCGAGGTCGAGGGTAAGAGACTGTACGATAGTTGGTTAATGTCTGTGGTCAAGGTTCAGGTGAAACTGCAAGGCAAAGCAAGTCACAGCAAAGCAAGTCAGGATAAAGTACAATGTTACAAGTAACAAACTGTTATGCTCAGCCAATTTTCAGAGGAAAACGTTGAGCTTATAAAGGATGAACAGCCAATAGCTCAACAACTGCATGGCAGAAACTGATGCTATAATCAGAGCCCTGATTCGTTGCTGGGCACGTTTGCACAGCTGACACTGATGAGGCATCAGCTGCAAGGTCTGAATCAATCTTGGGGGCAGAGCCTGCAACAGATGCTGACATCATGGGGGCGTGGCCTGCAGCCAATGCTGACATCACGGGGGTGGAGCCTGTGCCCGATCCTCACACTGTGTTCCTAGTAAGCATGGCTGTAGTTCCTTCCCCCTGGATGATATGTATGTCCTCAGGTCCACTAGAGTTACCGGTGCCATGCAGCCACACTGGAGCAGTACAAATTGTGGCACTGAGGACAGGAAGTTTGGCTACATCTGTAAGGGCCACATCCTCAAAAGGATTCAACTGAATGGGAATAAAGGAGTTCTAATGCTCTGCACTCTTTTGTGATTCTAGTAATATATATACAAAATATGTGCAACTTTCACAGTACACTATATAAATGTTATGATAAAATGGGATTATGCTGATACACAAATTTACTTTTCAATTCCTGAGTTAATAAATTGCTGTACAGAGCAAAGTCTCGGAATGTTTCACATCTAAATCATCCTGGATGGCCATGGAGATCTTCATACTTCCTCCCAAGCCTGGTCCTTCTGCCCCCTTCTATGTTACTATTGGCAGCACTATAATATACCCAGTATCACAAGCAAGCTGCCTATAGGTCACATTTGACTCCTCCCAAACATTCTCCTCTCACATTTACAATGTAGCTAAAACTTGTCTTTTTTCCTCTATAAAATTGCAAAGATGGTACAGTACATTGCAAAGCCCTTTCCTCTGTCTCTCTACTGCTAAAACTCTAACACAGGCCCTCATTCTCTCCCATTTCAACGATTGTAACCTCAATCCTGCCTTCCTACCTCTCACCTGTCTCCCCTGCAATCAATCCTTAACGCTGCTACTTGAATCACTTTACTCTCGCATTAATATGTCTGAGCATCTCTCCTGCTGAAATCCCTCTACTAACTTCCAATTATATTAGGTATTACAAAATTCTCGTCCTCTATTTAAGGCTAAACATCTCAGCTCTAATTTTTCACTATACACCTGCTCGACTCTTGTGTTCTGCTCAATAATATTTTCTGTCTTCCCTTTTTGCATCTAAAACCGTATCCCACCAAAAACATGTTTAACTCACTGCTCCTCGCCTCTGGAATGCCTAACTCACTGTTCCACACATCTAAATGACCTACCACTCAATATCTGACAAGCACCATCTTTCCCCACTTTAAGGACTATCTTAAAATTCACCCCTTTAAAGTAGGGATGACGTCACCTCCTTTTGAACTAATGTGACCTATCACATGGCACAGCAACCAATGAGATTGTATTCAATCCCATTTGGCTGTAATACCATATTATATGAAACATGTAGTTTTAAGGATGTGACGTACCACCCATGGAGATGATGTCACATAATGTAAAAAAAAGATGTGGACACATGATACAGCGTCCAATCGGATTGGAGCTGTACCATCGGACCCTAAAATGTGATGTCACAGGCCCTATATAAGGCCTGTTCCGTCTCATTTTAGCTAAAGAAGACAATGAGACAACATCCATTGTGGAGGTAAGGTAGCCACGAATGCAGGGATGCAGCGCACAGCAAAGGAACAGGATTCCACGGGACAGCAGCGGTATAGTAAAAAAGATCCTTTATTGTAACATCATGGTGCAGACAGGACTGGGTGCATTAGTCGTTTGTCAGACCCAGTCCACATTGGCAGTGAGGGGGTGGGGCTCATATATCTCCATTACCCACACTCACCAGGACATTTTACTCAGGTCACAGACATATACGCTCACCCATATATACCTCACTACTCATTCATACACCTTAACCCAGCCTATTACCGTTCTTCAATCAAGAAACCAATGCATTATTATATGTGCAACATCTAAGGTTCTTAGAGCACTATTACTGAACTACGTTCTCCTACCTTAACATCCATTGTGGATTTAACATAGGGCAATTTGGATTGAAAGAAAGAAGATTAAAGAAAAGAAGAAAATAATTACAGATGAAGATAGAAAATCATGACAGAAGATCAAAGAACGAAGATATTTTTACCTGAGGCTGTTCTTCAAGGAGAATAGAGTCGGATTGCAGTGGATGACTTCGCGGGTCGAGAGCTTCCAGATACGCCAGGAGTCGGAAAGTGAAGACTTTTAAAGGTAAGTAAAATATTGAATGTATGTAATTGTCTTTTATCTGTTTTTTTTAATGTATGTATTTCTTTTTATGTTTGTCATGGCCCATTGATTGATAATATATTAATCTGTGCCCCTTTAGGGTACAGATAAATACAGTGACAGCCAATGCATTTTTTGGCAAATGCTTGTTTTCTATTCATGGTTATTTTTTCCATTTCTGTTTATTGTTTGGATTAAATTGTTTTGTATTTTGATGGATTGTTTTTAGTACATTTTAGGATGATGTCACATCTTTTTGAACTAATGTAACCTATCACATAGTACAGCAACCAATAAAATGTAACGTCACAGACCATATATAAGGCCTGTATGTCTCAATTTACCTCAAGAAGCCAACGAGAGAACATTCTGTTGTGGAGTTGGATTGACACATGAAGAAAAAGATGACAGATAAAGAAAGAAGACGGTGATAGAAGACAAAAAATAATATTTTTTTAACTTGATGCTGGTCTTCAAGGTGGATGGCTTGGATTGCGCTTGTTGATGTTGCGCTATAAGAGCTTGCAGATACAACGGGATTCAGAGGATGAAGACTTCTAAAGGTAAGAGAAATATTGAATGTATGTAAATGTCTTTTTTTCAGATTTTTCATTTTATTTATTTATTTTTATGTTTGTGATTGCCCATTGACTGATAATGTATTAATCTGTGCCCCTTTAGGGTACATATAATCCAGTGACAGCCAATGCATTTTTTTGGCAATTGCTTGTTTTGAATTGATTGTAATTTTTTCTATTTTTTTTTATTGTTTGTATTCAATTGTTTTGAATTTGGATGGCTTGTTTTTAGCACATTTTAGGATTTGTTTGCCTTTTAAATTAATTATTTATTATGTTGGCTACTGGTTTAAATTAATTAATTGTTTTGTTGGCTAGTGTTTCAAATGAATTCATTGTTTTGTTAGTTAGTGCTTTTATTTATTTATTTAATTGGTTGGCTGGTGCTTTTATTTCTTGAATTGGGGTGTTTTGGTGTTTGTGTATATGTTTTTTTATTGTGTCTTTTTGGCCTTCATGCTTTTTTATTAGGGTGACCATTGAATGCTTAGTGGCTTATCATGCCCATATTATATGGGTATGATGTACCACTATGCCAATCAAGGGGTAGAGGGTGGGTATAGTGGTCCCAGGGTGTGTAGTAAGGCCTCCCAGGTGGGTAGCAGGGGAGGGTGGGCTAACCCCTTAATTACTATGGCGGTTATTAACTGCTAAGGTAATTAAGGAGTTTGGGGCCACTAGATTGTATTTTTTCTTGTATTCTTTCTGCAACGGAGGACATTGACCTGGAGTACAATGATGTTGATGCCCTTCATGATGGCAGGTGTAAGTAGAACATTTTTTTAACTTTATTTATGCTGGCTGGCTAATGTTTTATTTTATAATGGGCAAATGAGCTATTATCCATATCTGGATAATAGTTATTTTGCCAATTACTGTACTCTATGTGTTGGGTGGGGGGGGAGGAGGATGTGTATTTATTTCAATGTATTTCACTTTTTCCACAGGATTGGTACTGCAGGCCAACGGGGACCTGCAGGGGCCATCCAAGGGCCCTCCTGACACCTGCGGGGATGACCTGAGGTTTTTTAATGTTTATTGTGGGTAGCAGCTATTTTAATATACATGTAAATACTAGTGTAGAAGAGCACCGGATTTGGCTTTTTAGAGAGGCGATCAACACGTTTCCGGCAAGGCGCCCGTTTTGGGAATTTTGCTATCACAGGTAAACGAGGCTTTGTGAATACCATGATAAAAAGAAGTAGAGAGCGTAAAACACATAGGGTACCCTGTAAATTTAATAGGACAATGAAAACAGTTAAAAACACACACAAACATCCGCCATAAGTGTGCACGAAAAAGATACTGAATCGTCTGTATAGTCCCACTCCAGCACCAACCGCAGCCGTAGTTCTTTCAGCTGCAGTACCCCTCTCTCTACAATCGGATCAATCCCACTTCCGTGTTTGTGTCACCTGGATAGTGATGTCAGTCCGTTGTGCGTCAATCACGTCGCTCCGGGATTGGCTAAGAGCCTTGCAATGCTCCTAATCTTGGTGATCTAGATACGGCTTGCAACAAAGGTAGTTGCGGGAGTAACAGACTGAATGCCACTAGAGACACAGTTCAGCCCTGATAGCAATGCTCAAAAAACGGGCAAATTAAATGGCCCAGCGATTTGTTTATGAATGCTTGTAGCATAGGCCCCATAGTGCAAGATTGTCCAAAATCCAATCTTCTCATAAATTAGAGTATAAAGTGAATGGAGCTAGAACTGACATGGTACCATAAGGACAGAAGGCATTTAAAGGTATCTTTGCAGGCGTTCCCCCATCAGCTTTGGTCAGCCTTGAGCCACACAGCTCCCTAGGGAATCCGTGGGAAATCCCATAACCTCTCGGACAATCAAAGATAGTGTGCAGCAGCTCACAATATAGTGAGTATTCAGTGCAGTCTACACTATGCCTTCTCAGAGTCTGCAGCTGTTCAAAATCCCCACTTCTGGACCCGGCTCTCAGATCATGATGTCAGCTCTCTGATCCCATGAGAAGTTGTCCTGCATCTTGCTGCCTCTGGTAATGAATCACGGCTATACACGTTTTGCAAAATCGCTTCTTTAAGTAACCGGTGATTAATTACCAGAGGCAGCAAGCTGCAGGATGACTTCACTTTATACTATAATTTAAGAGAAGATTGGATTTTGGACAATCCCCCACTACATGTGTTTTTCTTTTTATATTTTCACATATGATTCTGCGCTCCCTAAACAACTACTGATGCAGCGGCGGTTATTCGAACACTTCACGCGTCATGTACATTGGAATCCCGATTTGAAACCGTGGGATGAATTCCAGCCTTCCCGCACTAAGATGCGAGTGCAGAAAAACGAATCTTAGTGTTCTGGCTTTTAGAAACGTGAAATTGACACAGTAGCACAGTAGCACAGTACTGTACACAATACAATGTATCCATTTTATTGCAAACAAAGAAACAGAATCCATGAAATTCAAACAAAACATCCGCGATAAGCGCGGGTGCCTGGGGGATTGGCCGCGTTCATGCTGCGTGGAGAACAGCAGAGAACTCAAAATCGGCGCGGGAGTAACAGACTGAATGCCACTAGAGACACAGTTCAGCCCTGATAGCAATGCTCAAAAAACGGGCAAATTAAATGGCCCAGCGATTTGTTTATGAATGCTTGTAGCATAGGCCCCATAGTGCAAGATTGTCCAAAATCCAATCTTCTCATAAATTAGAGTATAAAGTGAATGGAGCTAGAACTGACATGGTACCATAAGGACAGAAGGCATTTAAAGGTGATGTGTTCGAATAATGGCCGCTCCATCAGTACCTCAGGACTTCTACAAGGATCCAAGGATAATTCTCCATGGTTGAGCAGCGTATCACATTTTATACACACATTTTTGATATACATATGTTTACGTATCTTTTATTATTATCACTCATTTGAATTAATTTTCACCTTACCATCACTGCTATCTCTACACTGCACTAATCAGAGATCACCTAGTGTTTTCTTTTGTCTAACGTACTGTAAAACTAATGCTCATGAGGACACAAAGGTCTCGGCCCCAGCGTGTACTGCTGTGCTCACTATGGTGTGTGCTGCAGGAACAAGATACGCCCCTCTATGGGGCCGGTCCCAGTAGATGCCGGCAAGCACATGTAGCGATCGCGATGCTGACCAGATTTTCTGCTGACAAGCTTTTTGTGTTTTCTTGTGGCGATGGAGCGCTGGCCATGTCATGGCGGCAGTTCAGCCAATGAGGGCGAACCAGCCGCATGACATCATGGCCGTTCCCCCCACACCCCCCAACCATCAGATCTCTTGCTGCTCACTGAAAGCTCCAGCAGAGACAAAAGATTGCGGCTTTCACACGTGCACGCACCGCCAGAACACCAGACAAACGTGCAGCAGTGTACACTGTGGCCCTAGCCTAACGAACAACGTTTTTGCATAGAATTTGCTTTGTGTGTCACGGGAGACTAAGGCCGCACATATAGTGCCCACGACGGCGACATGACGCGTGACGTCACCCGTCGTCGTTGCCACTAGCAAAAGTTGTATTTTGCTTTGCAGGGGCGTCGCGGGTGACCAGGGCATTGATTAGTTAAGGGGCTGTCACATGAGGCGACAGCCCCTGAAAAATCAAACATTCCCGGCTTAAAAAAATCGCGTCGCCCCATCGCTTTGTCGCCATCGCGCTTACTATAAGCGCACACAGCGGCGACATTGCATTTGTTTTCGGGCGATGTTGCGTCGCCGTCTCCGTTAATATAAGCATGGCCTGAGACATAACATAGGGATCTATTATCAGGCAAGACACAGAGATCAAATAAAAATATATTTATTCTTGCCTAATCGAGCAGACACAAGAAACTACCACCCAACAGAGCTATACTCACTCTTAATAGGGAATACAGGGGCAATCCTAGCATTCCTGGGTGCATGATGCCACCGTAATGGATTACCCAGTGCAGCTTCCTCTCCTGTGGGGGATTGGGGACTCCAGGCAGCGCTGGATGGAAGTCGCAGGCAGGCAAGTTTAAATCTCCCGCTTCAGAAAGGCACGCAGTCTCGTCTTGGGGTGTCTATGGCACAACCTCAGAGTACACCAATTTGGCCATCTCCACATCAGCCTGAGCAAGGTCTCTGGAGCTAAGATTGGCTATCCCTTTTCTAGTTCTCCTGTCCCATAGGAAATCATGGTTAACAGAGCAGTGACCAACCACAGCGCAGATGCAGTGTGTTGGGCCAATCAAAGCTTGAGGGATCACCTGTGTTGGTCAATCTGAGATGGGGGATGTGACAGGGAGACTGAGGCAAGAAGGGCGACATTACAAATACAGCCAATGAGAACAGCGCCTACCTGCCATGTTCACAATGCTCACATGCTATCTCTTGATGACATAGGCACTTCTTTGTCTGGGGAAGTCAATGGCTCAGAGCTAGTAGGACGGCCCATCCACACTCTCCTTTGTCCTCAACCCCCTTGTGAAACAAGCTAAACCCTGATCTCTGGACGTGTAGGCTAGGTAAAAGAATTACCAGCCTAGCATGCCCAGCGAACAAATAAACACACTGCTATATAAGCACAAATACATTTCACAGAAAATAAAGATTTATACATAGACATTCACATAATATATTTGACCAGATGAGCCACAATAGAATGTCTATACAGGTCAACCATGTACTGTATATTCCAACAGAGGATAGGGCAATGGCTGAGCTTCACTTCTATCATAAAATCCTCTTTGCCCATATTGTCACATTGTGAATCTCGGTTAAAGTCTGGAAAGCTAAAGTCCATTACCTATTAGGTCATTTGACTTTAGTTTCCCTGACTTAATAGAGCTTTGTGGGTCTAGCCCTTTGAATTGGTTAAGATTCAGAACGTTTAAAGTCATGTGTAGACATTTTGAGAGATTACAGTACGTTTTAATTACAAAAAAAACTTTATGATGTTAGCCTGTTGTCCAAATGAAAAATATATAATTGAATTTCTAGTTTTATGTAAACATTTGCATGTGCTTTTAAAGAAAAATGGTCTTGACCTATTTAAGAGACCTTTTCACTTGAAAATGAGAGGCAGTAATATAAGCCTTAATCTAATTATATAGATTTAATATGAACACACTTATTCACTTAGCAGTCAATTAAATATGCAAATGAAATATATAGTATAAATAGCAGTTTATATACGTTTATATATAAGAGATATTGGGAATAAGCTCATCTCAAAAAAAAATAGGAACAATTTTATATTTCTTGCAATAGTTTAACTATAGTTAACTGTTTGATCCATTTTTAGTCAATCAAAGTAAATCTTTAGAGACAATATTTGTGCTTGCAGTATAAAATGACCCATGGTTACCAGTGTCAAGACATGTGTAGCCAGGTATCCCCTGGGCTACTAATCTGCCCTGCCCAAAACATAAGCTTTTGTACCAGCGCAGGCAGTGTTAGGGTTAAATTCATCGAAAAACAGGGAAGGTAGCGCTAAAATTCAATTGTGATAATAATTATACTAAATGTAGAGTGGCGGCTGCCTGTGATATAACACTGACCCCCAGGTCAGAGAAACAACATGTGACATAAAATATTATATCTATGGCGCCCTGCACATAACCCAAAAATAAATAAAAGGATATATACAACCCGGATCAGGTGCTGGATCAGGTGTAGGGATGTGCTCCAAATGAAGAGGATTTACATATAAATGGAAACAAAATAAAAACACATATAGCGTAATATTGTTAAACAATTGGCACTGAAACCAAAAAACAAAACTAAAACAAGGTAAAGCAAAGAGCTGGGAGAAAACAACAGGTAAATAAAACACATTTAATATTAAACAACATATTAGGACATAACCATAGTTAAAACAGAAATTAGGTCTGCTAGACATGCTGCTGCTGTAGCTGAAGTGACCGCTTACCAGACGTAAGATAGTGTTGGGCAGTGGATAAGTCAGAGAGTATCCCCTCTCGTGAGTATAAACCGGCTCGTGGCGTCTCCTCTGTGTGGCGGATGTAGTGTCCCTCAATTCTCGTTTCTGTGCTGTTCACTTCCCGGTCATATGATCTCAGACCTCGGTGCGCAGTCAGCTCGGGATCAGGGGGAACCGCCTCCACAGATTCGCCAGACGGGGATCTCGCCAAGGATGTAAACAGCAGCGGAAGGAAGGTTCACTTCCGAAATGCGTAGGGTGGGTATCTACTGGCCCTGCTGCCTACTTCGGTGACACCTACCGACAGAGCTACATTGTGTACGCCGTTTGGACGTTCAGAACGCGGCGAATCTGCCGCTGCTGTTTACATCCTTGGCGAGATCCCCGTCTGGCGAATCTGTGGAGTCTGTCAACTTATTTGAAAAAATTCTAGCAAAGGGAAGTTCAGCAAACTTTTTTGAAAAATGTGCCTGATTTCTACTTTTTTATGTTTAATTTACGTTCACTGCACCTAGTCAGGCTTGCCCATCGAGTATATTAGATTGATGTCACTCTTGTCTCGCTGCTTCTTTTGCACAGCGTTCCTAGTTATGTGTGCTGCTGTTGTTGCTGTGGGACTGGCACTGATGCAGTTGGTGGCCTGGCGGGCACTGGCATATTGGGTGCAAAACGAAAGGTGTATAAGTTTAACCTTCCTTTCAATTGATTGACTATATTATTATTAATAATAATAATTAATAATAACAACACCCAAGTATCCAATGTTGGTTATCGCAAAGCTATAAGTGTGAAAACTAAGTTGCTCCCAGCTGATTTCCATCAATAAATTCAAGTATAGACATGTCATTTGCCACCAAAACCTGCCAATTTTAAATGTGGGACCTCTAGGTGTTTAACTTGTCACTATATGATTACTGAAGGTTCATTTAAGAATGGTAAAAACAATTAACATTCTTTGTTAGAGGACAAATAAATTGCAAAACCAGTTATGTTGTTTATTTGATCACATGTAGTTCCATCCTTTTATTATATTGGTCTTACCACTGTAGTGGGGTACCCCCTGGCTGCTATTCTATCCAATGGGCTGGCAGTAAACCCTGGTATTTACAGGCTTGTCAGTAGTTGGTATGGGATTTTCCTTCACCTTTGGTACTGCAGAGTGACGGAAGGGGGTGGTACATGGCAATGTCACCAGTATCCTCTTCCAATCAGACATCAAATCCCTTAAACTTGCCAAAGATTTTTCTAGACTCAAGTTACAACTGCATTATGCTCAGGAACCTTTGCTAGAAGAGACACATGAAAATATGAGCTTCAACGCTAAACTCAAACAAGCAAAAGACAAAGAGTTAACAAAATACCATTCTTAAGGCCATGGAGGCCTGGTAATTGCCCCAAAAAGGAAATGCTTCAACTGGATGTTGAGATAAAAAAAGAAAAGAGATTATCCGACGTCCCCGACAAAGATGGTGGTGCGCGATAGTTGTGCACAGGCCTCTCCGCAGGACAAAGTTGTGCTGGGGAGGGGGATATGTGATTGAATCAGTCTCTGTGTGCTGGAATGTAGTGAGATATGTCTACTCCCAGCATTCAAACAGTTAATCTCCCCTGGAGAAACTTGTTGCAGATGCAGCAAAGGAGCTATCAGCCTAGTCTCCTGAGTGAGCAGAAGTTTAAGGCAGACACAGTGCTGCACACTCTGAGAGTCTGCTTTCCCCAGAGAAGGGGAAGAGAGACTTCTTCCAGCCAGGAAGAACCCTGGCTTTTCTGGCGTAGTTGGCCTGCAAGACAGAGGTTGGTCACAAGGGCCATGAAGCTGCGGGACACAGCCTGTCACCAAGGAACCGTTTTTCCAACCCCGCAGTGGAAGTGAAGCTGTTGCAGGGTCCAGAAGGAATTACCTGGAGCCCTGGGAGGGATACCCCAGGCCCTCAAAGATAAGAGCTGTTTTCAGTATGTGACTGGGTAGTTTATTGTTGTTTAACCTGGAAGTAGGATAGCTACCCAGGTGGATAGCTAGGGACCTGCTTGTTTAGTCAGACTCCTAAATAGGAGTAGGTGTTTATTTTATGATTTCTATTGCTTTAAAGGGATGGTTTGCCTTTGATTTCATTATTATTATGGAACAATAAAAACCCTGTTCAACAAAACTCAAGTTGTCCTGCCTTAATCTGGGACAAAAGATCCTGCAAAGTGACAGATATATATATATATATATATGTCTGAAAAATCCAAAACATCAGATGACAACGCTATTTCTTGGGAATCTCAATACATCCTTGCCTACAATGACCTTTACTTTGCATCAGGATATACAGGAGGTATTCTTCTTAGACAATAAAATGTATAAACAGGAGGGATAGTTACAGACCGATCTCTTCACAAAGAGCACAGACCGCAATACACTTTTACCCCATATTAGTTTTCATCCCCCTAGTACTATACGCTCACTTCCAAAGAGCCAATTGTATAGGGTGAAAATAATTGTAAGTGAACCGCATAGACTCAAGGAGAGGTTGTTATATATGATCGATACGTTCAAAGCACGGGGATACCCTGACCCTGAACTTCATGGTGAACTCGAGAGAGTTATTGATCTTGACAGGGCGGCTTTACTTAAATCTAAGACGACCAAAGCAAAAATCAAAAGAATTCCCTGTGTAATTACTTTAGTACAGCGAGTCAGAGGATCAACAGGATCCTCAGAAAACATTTGCACTTAATTGACTCAGATCCAATACTAGGTCAGATGTTTACAGCCCCTCCATTCATGGCCTATAGAAAGGCTCCTACATTAAGGGATGGTCTGATAAGGGATGATTTGGGATCTGCAAAATATTTAGGGTCACGTTTCAAGGTGGTGACTATCAAATGTAACTTTCCCTGCCTCTCATGCGCACAATGTGGGAATGTGCTAAAGGGTCCTACTTTTACTCACCCACGTACAGGTAGAAAATGGATTAAAGACTATGCAATATGTAATTCGGAATACATGTTGTATCTCCTTAATTGCCCTTGTTGGTTGGCATATATGGGGAAACCATATGTAAAGCCAAAGAACGGATTAGCCAGCACAAGTCTATGATTCGCTGTAAAGTGCTGGACCAACCCATGTCTGCACATTTCCTACAGGCTGGGCATAGCATAAACCGGCTCCAATTTCAGATCATCGAGGTGGTATCTAAGCCTCGGAGAGGTGGCAATAGGTTGCGACTTTTAAGGAAAATGGAGACCTTCTGGATTCGGGAACTGAACACATTACATCCGGGCGGAAGAATACGACCTCACTAATATAGTGTGATTTGTATCCTATAGGTAGCAATCTGGCCCGGGTATAATATAATCCGGTGGTTGGAGAACTACATCCAGGGTGAGTGGCAAGTGCAATGGGATTATACAATACAATAGCTGATCCAAGTACTGTACCCAGACCTAAGCACAATACTTCAGATCAACCAGCGCTCAAGCCCTTGACATCAGTAAAAATTACTGACTCCAATAAAAATACATGGATTGTACATATCTAAAATAACAAAAAAAATATATATATACCATACAATATGGTTCAAAGTCCAGTCCATTCAAAAATTAGGGTATGCAGCTCCTTGTTGGATCCAACCCTCGGGTCCAAGATACTAAAAGGATGAAAAAGAATAAAAAAAGGGCGCAAGACCCATAGTGAAATACATAATATTTAATGATGGAAAAAAATGGTTAAAAACACTTACAAGATGTAAGCCTGCTTACATCTTGTAAGTGTTTTTAACCGTTTTTTTTTTCCATCATTAAATATTATGTATTGCACTATGGGTCTTGCGCCCTTTTTGTCTTCTTTTTCATCCTTTGAGTGGTAAGTGCGCAGGAAGCTTTTTGACTCAGTCCTGGCACTGTTGGTTTCTATGTTGCTGCGGATAAGTTCTGATAATTACCCAACTTTATTACAATGGCCTCCCTATTGGTTCCTTTTCATTATGGAAAGTCTTCACCTACTGTACTTTATTGCCTCACTATGCTGCAGCAGATTACCCATGGAATACTGGAATGTGCAGACTGTGGAAGTTAGACTGCCATGGATTCACCAGTGGGCTGGGGCGTAAATGTTGCCTTTATGATATATGGGTGAGTAATATAAGTAGGACAATATAGGACCAAATCTTGAACTATATATCAACATATTTACTTTGACCATATCTGACATCGCTGGGAACCTACTACAAAATTGTTCTATTCCCAGGTCTGTCTCTCCTTTATTCCCCCCCCCCTCCCCTCCCCCCTTTTTTTTGAGTATCCTGAACTTGCATGGCTACTTGGGACCTAAATATGAAGGTGTATTGGGGTTTTATTTGCTCCTTCAATATGTGACGAGTTATTATGATGATACAGTATATTCTATGTGTTTTAATTATGTCTTATTGACATTCTTTCTACAGTATTCTTGGGATGACACATGGTCTCTTCTTTCTAGCAAATTAAATAATACAGACTTTGTTGTTCTATGAAGCAAATTAATATGTAATACTTTGGCAACTATAGAGATCAGTATTAGGTTCATTGGGGTGATTTATGAGAATTTAAATATACATTTTTGTTTGAGTGCAAGCTTTTGCTAGCTTATTTTCTTAAAAGTGGTGTATGTGCTTTACATACTGTGTGTAGCATGATGCTTGAGACGCTTTCTCACTTTTTTTGCTGGGAGTATGCCTCACTGGAAATTTAGACATGGTTGGCTGAAAGATTAGTAGCAGTTGGTGCCAGTTTATCTTAGTTACAAACTGCAGCTCCTTTTCCCCTCCCCCTCCGGATTGACAGAGCTATTAGGCTATGCTTGGGACTTATGTCTCACGCTTGAACAGGTGAACCAATGCACATGCACACATCTATACTGTGTTGACCGTAACCAGGGGAACTTGTGGACGGGAGTCTCGGCGCACAGCGCATGCGCAACAATGATGCAGGTAGACTGGGAGGCACGTTAAGGGAGTGAGATAGGTTTCATTATGTGGTGCGCGGGTGCTGCACTTACGTACACGCAAGCCTTCAGCCAGGTATGTTCTTGTTCATTTCCCCTTTATTGGAGTTAGTTTAACAGGGTGGAGATATGTGTTTGCACATGAGCAGTAATTATGAGGATTGACCTCTCTGTGCTACCTTAGGCCGCGCTTATAGTGCTGACGACGGCGCCGCGAACGATGACATCACCCGTCGCCATCAGCAAAAGTTGCAATTTGATTTTTAGTGATGTCGCTGGCGACAAGGCCAGTGACATCACTAAAGGGGGCGGGCCAAGCAATTTGGTTGGTTTAGAGACCGTCACATGTGGCGACTTATGACAGAGTCAATGGATTTGTTTCGGAGCAACGTCGTGTCGCCGTCGCAAGGCACTATAAGTGCAGCCTTAGGGAGGTGGACTGGCAATGGCTTGGTGCCAAATTACATTGATTAGTTCACTATATGTAGACCCAGATAAAGGACCGGGAGGTCCGAAACGTCACTCCTTTCTTTCTTGTATGTACCCCTTATGCTTGTGTGATTCTTTAAAACCTATTTTACAATTTACCTGACCAGTGTGTGCTGCGGATTTTTGCTCTACCTATTTTGTTGCTGGATGGTGATCCTGGCTGCACTGCAAGCACCCTGATTACAAGTTAAGTAATTTGTCTTATTTTTCGACTATTTGAGTTCCCTGAACATCGTGTGTTTTATATGTGGGTTAGATAGATAGGTAGATAGGTAGGTAGGTAGATAGGTAGATAGGTAGGTAGGTAGATAGGTAGATAGGTAGGTAGGTAGATAGGTAGATGCAGCCACCAGTATTAGATCACTTGCCTTGGAAAATCTGGGGCAATCTCACATAAATGCCTCAACATTTCTGTAAGATTCCTAATGGCCCATCGGATTAACACAGTGGAGGATCCCTGTAGTCCCATTCAAACTGAATGGGACTGCAGGGACCCCTGCTATGTTAATCCGATGGGCCATTAGGAATCTCACAGAAATTTGGAGGCATTTGCTGTTAGATGCTTTAGTTTTTACCCAGGCAAGTGATCGTATACTGGTGGCTGCATCTCTATATGTGTGTGTGTGTGTGTGTGTGTGTGTGTGTGTGTGTGTGTGTGTGTGTGTGTGTGTGTGTGTATATATTCACAGCTGATAAACCAATGTGCCCCTCTCCTCCAAGAGAGTATCTAAATATTTCAAAAAGAATATACATGCATTTTTGTTTAATACTATGAATGTTTGCCTATTTGTACCAAACCAAACTGAAATTGATTTTTTTCCCTTAGACACTAATAAATTGTGTTAACTTCTGAGTACCTTTATTTTTTCTAAATATTAATGTCTAAAGATATATGGTTTCTACTAAAATATTTAACATTTACAACCATATAACAGAAACTTAGCAGAGATGCAATGTGAGGGATATTTACAATATTGTTTATATGTCGAACATGCATGGCAAGGTCACAGGTATCTCTTATCTCAGAAATTACACTGATTCACACAGGAAAGACTATGCTGTATGTAAGGATATAATGTCATTTTAGAGCAAAAATATTTCAACATAAAGTCGTATTCCATTAAATTAATAATCCATGAAACCTGACGGGAAAAAAAACAAAGTACTAGATTTATTTATGAAAATAATATATTACAGAACATATGCAGCTGTTGGAATAAAAAGATAAAGGCAGTTTTATTTCATATAATTTGTTACCAAAGATAAAAAAGAAGTGCAGAGTAAATTAGTTCTTCAGTATTAGTCGTTTTTTTCCTTTGGACTAACAAATTATATCATAAGACAAGCTTTCAAGAGCTTTCAAAATATTCCATGAGTTAAACACTGATGTAAAAACCAAGATAACAATCTAAGGCAGATGAGCTAGATAAGGAATGGCAGAGGGAATAGTAAATAAACAGAAATGGCAATAAATTGAATGGTATAGTGAGAAATGTGTAGCGCATGTACAGTAGTACCGTGAAGGGGGGTGAGTGTGCAGGGCAGAGGGAGGGACAAATGGTTGAATTGTAAAATTAACAGAGAGGCAGAGAGAAATATTCTAAAAAGTTATGATAGTGTATCAGAAACCCCATATTGTCATTAAGTCCCCTCTTTTTAGTGCTCAGGAGCAGTATTATTTTTATTTGAATGTTTTCCATTCTTGAGTGCTTTTAAACATTCTGTTGAGGATTTGGATTTTTAAATAATTTATGAATTAAGTAGAAATCCGTTGAAATAGTCGTGATAGACCAGTGAGTCATTAATGGAATAATCTGGCTGTGAGAAGTGGTGTCCCACTGCAGTGCAGTACCTTATTTTTTCATGGTTTATTAAAAAAAAAATATATATATATATACAGTGCTCGACAAATCAAGTCGCCGCGACCAGGTTTTGCCCCTGGTGATTCCACATGGCTGCCCCTGCAGAGCATGCGGTACTGTACTGAAAAAAATACAAATGTAAAAATCCCTCTACCTGATTGGTGTGACGCGACTTGGAGCGCTGCCAGGATTTGTTTTGGCTTGCAGCCAAGCTAAGAGCAGTGAAGCCCGCCATTTCTTTTCAATCCAGCACACAGCAGGTAAGCAATGTCCCATGCCCTCCATGCCTTCTCCCATTCCTCACCCCTGGACTCCCCTGCCCCCCCATTTCTCCCCAGGTCCCCCCGGTCTTCTCTGACCTCCCCATGGCTTCCCCTGGTCTCCTCTGGCCCCCCACAGCCTACCCTGGATTCCCCCTGGCCTCCCCTGCCCCCTCCCACACCCTCCCTTAGCCCCCATTGTCTCCCCTAGTCTCCCTTGCCCCTCCATGGCCTCCCCTGGCGCCCCACGGCCTCCCCTGGATCACCCCAATGGCCTTCCCTGGATCCCCCCATGGCCTCCTGTGGACCCCCATGGCCTCCCCTGGACACCCCCAATGGCCTCCTCTGGACCCTCTCCCCTTTACTCCCACGGCCTCCCATTGGCCCCCTTGTCTCCTCTGGACCCCCTCTGGTCTCCCATGGACCCCTCCTGTCTTGCTCTGTTACCCACCCTGTCTCACTCTGTCAGCCTGTCTCTCTGTCACCCTCTGTCTCTCTCCCTCTCTCTCTGACACTCACACACACACTCTCTGTCTCGTACACACACACACACACACACACACCAACACCCAGGCGGGATTTCTGATTTATAAAATTGTGAAACCGGGGCATCCAGACACTGGTTAAGGGGTTCAGGAAACTAGTAATTCATATCTAGCTTTTTTTTTTTCTACATTAGGGAGGTCATCCGACATTCTCACACACACACACACACATAACTATGCAACAAGGACTAATTGTAGTAAAGTATAAATGTAATACAATAAATAAACTGTTATGTTAAAAACAAATGTTATTAGTTCTTCTAGGAATTCATTCAATTTCTTTTCTTTTTTAAAAGGCGGGGCTAGGCGGGGAGTAGATTTTTTTGGTTCAACGAGAAGATTTTTGGGTGATTTGTCAACCACTATATATATATATATATATATATATATATATATATATATATATATATATATATATATATATATATATATATATATATATATATATATATATATGTAGTGGTTGACAAATCACCCAAAAATCTTATATATAAATAAGAGGGTTTCTTATAAAAAAACAGCCAACTATCGGCCGGAGTTACCCTGATATTTGTAAGCGCTGGATAGGTATATTGAACAAATGTTCACTTGATCTATTTATACTTGTCATTGATCAAATGACCAAAGAATTAACAAAAATTAGAAAAGAGATTTCGGATATCGAGACCAAGCACGCCCAGACGATAGCAGGCGACACGGATACCAACTGGACAGACAAAATTTAGATAGCTGTTGATCTCTACAGGGAGAGCCTCATCACCTATAAAAGGCACAAACTCAAGCAAGTCAACACTGACTACAAGGATCGGAAGGTTTATAAATGGTTGCTGGGCATTGGAGATCCGGTGTCTGTGAGACAGGGACAACAGAGGAACTACGCGAGACAGAGGCGGGGGACGCCGGCAGGCAGCTCCTACAATACCAGCGACACGGACCATACCGATGGCCAAGAAAACACCTCCATGGTTCCTTTTTTAGGTCCAACCACAAAGACTCAACAGTAGCCACCCCTTCCGGCACACGTTGGCCTATTCGTAGAGGCGGCAGGGGGCCCAAGGTATCCGACAAGGGATGCAAAAGCCAGTGGCTTGCAGGGGGTTGCCAGCAGAGGAGGTGCTTTTTTATATCTCTGGATACACACTTTCACCAGCAGAACGCAGTATCCTGAATAAGGGGTTAAGCTTTGTGCCGATGCACACCATAGATCCCTTTGATTTGGGAGGTGGATTTATATCGTCTTAATAGTCATTTACGCTTGAGGGATTTTTTCTCCAAAGACATTGCTGACACCCGAACAACGACCACAGGTGATAATTCCACACAGCAGTTTCATCCAGCCAGCACCTTTGACCCACTGGTCCACAACTCCAACATCTCTACCTTCATTAATCTGGTGGAGGCAGACACCAAGGGACGTGTCAAGAATTACAAACGAAGCTTCTCGAATCTCATAACTGAGGAACAACAGGCCCTTAAATCACTATGCGATAATAAAAACATTATCATAAGAGCCGCAGATAAGGGAGGAGGTGTTGTGGTCATGGACTATGGACAATACCGCACTGAGGTTATGAGACAGCTTGATGTGACTCAACATTACATGTTGTTGAATGGAGATCCCACAAGCGGCTATAAGAGAGAGATTGATTCAGTGATACACCTGGGAATAGACATAAGATGGATTACAGAGGATACGGGGAAATTTCTTCAACAACAATTTCCAATTACCCCGGTCCTGTATATACTACCCAAGGTGCATAAATCACTCACCTTGCTACCTGGAAGACCTATTATCTCGGCCAGGGGCTCGCTGTGTCACCCCCTCTCCCAGTATGTCGATTTCTACCTTCAGCCAATGGTCATTAAGATGTTCAGCTACATCAAGGACACCACAGATTTTATTAATAAATTGTTGGCAGTGAGGGTGGACCTGAATGATGTTTTGCTCGTAACAATGGATGTTTCAAGCCTGTATACGAATATTGCCCATGCAGAGGGGATGGAGGCCATTGCGGATCATTTAAAGAATTGCGATGACTATACTGGACAACCTGTGGAATTCCTCCTCCTTCTGATCGACATTGTGTTACACAAAAACTTTTTCAAGTTTGAAACAAAATTCTATCTCCAACTAATGGGCACAGCTTTGGGGTCAAATATGGCCCCATTGAATGCAAACCTCTACATGGACCAATACGAACAAAGACATATTCTTGGTGATTCACCCCATACTACTCATATTATTAAATATATGAGATACATTGATGACATCTTTATGTTGTGGGGTGGCACAGAGGGGGAACTTTTCCAGTTCTTGGACTACTTGAATAAAATCCCCTCGAATATTCGTTTCTGTTACGCCGGTGCTGCCCGCAGACCAGACCCGTCCCTTATACTGAGGTGTGGGACGTATATGAGCACGCACCCGCAGCAAAAGGAGCGTGTCTGGAGTGTGGTGTTTTAGGCGTTGCCAGGCCAGGTGGTGTTAGCTTTAGCAATTCTTGCCGGTACCGGTAAAGAAGTGCCGTCATCGTTGCCGTTGGCCAAGGTCAGGGATTGGAGAATTCCAGAAGGTCGGTGTCCAAGCAGGGATCAAGAGCCAGAGATTGACGTCCGCCAAGCCAAGTCATGACCTGAGTGAATAAAGAGAGAAAGTGCCAGCGTAGTGATCCACAAGTGGAGACTATGTCGAGCGATGTGGGAATGGTAGAACAGGCATAATATAGTGAGGCTGGCGAATAGGAAGAGGGGGCGGACCTGGAGGAGTGCATGGAGCTGTCCAGGATAGGTCCCCTTGATTGGCAGGCAGGTGAGATAGTTTGGTCTGGGGAAATAGCCTGTTCGTCAGTTGGGGGCGTGGTTTCACTGCTAGAGCAGTGAATAAATTATCTTCACCCGAACAGCGTGCCTGGGACAAATGGCAGCCGCATGAGGGAGAGGTGGCCGCGGAGCAGAGGCAGACCGCCGGAGGCGGCGGGGAACCCCCAGGGCAGCACGAGGTGACTGGCGTCGGCGAGGGGGACACACCACGCCAGAAGCAGGTAAAGAGGGTGAGGAGGGGTCGCGCTGTGAGCGCCGCGATCCCTGAATCCTCACAGTACCCCCCCACCCCCTCAGAGTCAGCCTCAGGATGATCCTCAAAAGGTTTAGACGGAAACTTATTTCGGAAACGTTTGAGAAGTCCGGGTGCGTGAATGTCTTTAAGAGGTACCCACGACCTTTCTTCGGGTCCAAAACCCTTCCAATGGACCAAGAACTGGACCTTACCTCTCGAAAGACGGGAATCTAGTAAAGCTTGGACCTCGTACTCTTCATTGCACTGTACAATCACTGGGTCTGGTTTAAGAGTGTGGTCCGGAAAGAGGGCACTGGAGATGAACGGCTTGAGAAGCGAAGTGTGAATGACATTCAGGATTCTCATGCTTTGAGGTAATTGAAATCGGAAGGAGACCGTGTTTACCTACTCCATGATAGGAAAAGGACCCACAAACCTAGGTGCCAATTTGGTGGAAGGGGTCTTGAGATGGATATTTTTGGTCGATAGCCAAACCTTGTCCCCGGATTTGTAGTTGTGTGCAGGTCGGCGATGACGATCAGCCTGGGTTTTAGATGTCAGAGAGGCATTTTGAAGTGCCGATTGAATTCTAGACCAAGTTTCCTGTAGGAGGGAGATGTGTTAGTCCACGGCTAGTACTCCAGAGGAGATATTAGAAATAGGTAGGCGAGCCAGGTGGAATCCGTAATTGATAAAGAAAGGCGTCTCACGAGTGGACTCGTTCCTGGAGGAATTAAAGGCATACTCAGCCCAGGGAAGTAATTCTGCCCAGTCATCCTGTGAATCAGAGACAAAGCACCTTAAATACTTCTCGAGAGATTGGTTAACCCTCTCGGTCTGTCCATTAGATTGGGGGTGATATCCCAAAGAAAAGGAGGAAGCAATGCCCATCTTCTGGTGAAGATTCTCCAAAATTTGGAAACAAATTGAGAGCCACGATCCAACATGATGGATGTTGGTATACCATGGATCCGAAAAATTTCTTTGGAGAAGATATCGGCTAGGGTGGGTGAGGAGGGTAATCCTTTGAGAGGAATAAAATGTGCCATCTTGGAAAACCGATCCACCACTACTAGAATGGTGTTCATGCCATTCGACCTAGGCAATTCAACAATAAAGTCCATGGATATGTGTGACCAGGGGCCCTCCGGAATGGGTAAAGGTAAAAGAAGACCATGGGGTTTCTGATGAGGAATTTTATTGCGTGCACATACCGGACAGGCCCGTGTAAATTCAAGAATGGATTTGGCCATATTGGGCCACCAGAAGGTGCGACGGATGAGATCCAAAGCTTTCTTGAATCCAGGATGTCCTGCCGAGCGAGAAGCATGTCCCCAATCGAATTTCTCAAGAATGAACTTGGGCTCTACATACAAGGTGTCCTTCGGAACCTCAGACCAGTCGGAAGGTGTTTTTGAGACGATGATTTTCTCAAGATTCTTTAACGCAGCGACTGCGAGGATTCTTTTTTTAGGAAGGATGTACTCTGTGTTTTTTTCTGGTCTTTCTTCAGAAGAGTATTGTCTAGAGAGGGCATCTGCCTTGACGTTTTTGGTGCCGGGAATGTATGACAGAATAAAGATAAACCTGGAGAAAAATAACAGCCAGCGAGCTTGGCGAGGACCTAAGCGGCGGGCATTCTCGATGTACAACAGGTTTTCGTGGTCCGTGAGAATCGTGAATGGCTCTTTTAACCCCTCTAGAAGATGCCTCCATTCTTGAAGAGCCAATTTGACAGCCAAAAGTTCCCTATTGCCCACATCGTAGTTTCTTTCCGCTGGAGAAAACTTCTTAGAGAAGAACCCACAAGGGTGAAGTTTGTCCTGGGGAAAAAATCTCTGAGATAGAACCGCGCCAGCCCCACAGTCCGAAGCGTCAACCTCTAGGGTGAATGGAAAATTAATGTTCGGAGGATGGGGGCAGAGACGAAAGCTTGCTTCAATGCTTTTAAAGTCGTGACTGCCTCGGGAGACCAAGATGAAGGATCTGCACCTTTTTGGGTCAGTGCAGTGATAGGAGTGATGATGGTGGAAAAATTGCGAATAAATTTCCGGTAATAGTTAGAAAACCCTAAAAATCGCTGAATAGATTTGAGGGAATCGGGTTGCGGCCAATCCACTACGGCTTTAAGTTTCTCTGGGTCCATGGCCAAACCCCTGTTGGTGATAATGTACCCAAGAAAGGAAGTGGTAGACTGGTGAAAAAGGCATTTCTCCATTTTGGCAAACAACCGGTTCTCTCGGAGGCGAGAGAGCACAAACTTCGTATGGATGATATGGTCCAGTATGTTCTTTGAAAAAATAAGGATGACATCCAGATAGACGATTACAAAGCGGTTAAAGACATCCCGAAAGATATCATTGATAAAGTCCTGAAAAAACGCTGGTGCGTTACATAAACCGAAGGGCATCACGAGATATTCGTAGTGCCCGGTACGGGTGTTGAAGGCAGTTTTCCACTCGTCGCCCTCCCGGATGCAGAAGAGATTATATGCCCCACGAAGGTCAAGTTTGGTAAAGAGGTTAGCCCCTTGAAGTCTATCGAAGAGTTTGGAGATGAGTGGGAGTGGATAACGATTCTTCACCGTAATGTGGTTCAGGCCCCGGTAATCAATACACGGTCTGAGAGTACCATCCTTCTTCTTAACGAAGAAGAATCCAGCCCCCACGGGAGAGTTGGAATGACGTATAAAGCCCCGCTTCAAGTTCTCGCGAATATATTCATCCATGGCTTCCGTCTTGGGCAACGAGAGGGTGTAGGATTTAGATTTGGGCAAGGTGTATCCAGGTACCAGGTCAATCGGACAGTCGTATGAACGATGAGGGGGTAGGAGCTCAGATTTCGTTTTGCTAAAAACATCCAAAAATTCTGCATAAGGGGAGGGTAATTCCCTTTTAGGTTTGGATGTGTTAGCTAGTAAATGAGGCAGACATTCCGTAGACGAAGATCCGCGATCCCCGAATCCTCATAGTTTCACCATGACCCATTCGGCCAGTGAAGTGGTCTTTTTGGACACTATAGTCTACAGAGAGGCAGACAGACTATTGACCAAGATCCATCAAAAGTTAACGGATAAAAACAATCTGCTTCTGGCCAATAGCCACCGCCCCTCATCACTGAAGAAGGGGTTACCATATTCCCAGTTTCTGAGGGTACGAAGGTTGACCAGCAATGTTGAAGATTGCGAGACAACACTGCTCAACATGGCGCGTAGATTCCAGGACCGCGGCTATGCGAAAGGAGAGATCAACACCGCGCTTAAGAAGGCCAAACTGATTCCTCGTGAGAAGTTGCTCACATCTACTATTAAATCACAGGATACAGAAAGGTTTCATGTTGCTAGAACTTATAGCACAGCCTCGGGACTGATCAAATCAAGCATGCAAAGACACTGGCATATACTTGCCAGTGACAAAAAATTGGTGCGCACTTCAACCATCCCCATTGTTCTGTTATAGACGAGGACAAAATATTGGTGATTCCCTCTTGCGGTCAGACCCTATGACGAAATACGCTAATAGTACCACTTGGCTTACCACGACCCCAGGAGTCTACAAATGTCATGGGTGCACTAATTGCCAGCATATGATCCTGGGCAAACATTATGCGCACCCACACAGTGGCAAGGCTATCAAGATTAAAGACTTCATGAATTGTGAGAGTCGCTTTATTTTATTCGCTGCCCTTGTGGTATGTACAACAGTACGTGGGCAAGACCACTCGGATATTGAAGAAAAGGATCTGTCTCCATAGATCGGCCATCAGGAAGGCATTACCGGAATTGGGTTACAGTGATGACCAAAAACTTGAACCGGTTGCAAGACATTTTAAGAAGTTCAAACACAACCTTGCGACACTGAGATGCATGCCCATCATGCAAGCTCGTGTGTCTCCACGGGGTGGTGATATTGGAAGACTCTTATTACAGCTGGAAGCAAGACTCATTTTTGAGCTCAATACAATGGCCCCAAAGGGTCTCAATGAGGATTTCAAGCTTGGGTGCTTTCTTTAATAACAGTGTGTTACTTATTTGGGCGGGCTGATTGCCCTCGGCTGTATGTATTTCTTTCCCCATTCCCTACTTCCCTCCTTCCTCATTCCTTACCTACTTGACTTATCCTTCCCTCCCCCTCTATGTTCTCGCCTTTCCTTCCCTCCCTCTCTTCCTCCTGTTATTAATGTGTTTTTCACTGACAGTGTTTTACCATGTATAAATAGTTTTTTGTTGCCATTTCCTTCCCCTGGTTTTGATTAACTCAGGGTCCTTGAAGCCATTTTGTATATCCAGTGGCCTGATGATCATATACAGTAGAGGCAACTCTTATTCGAACAAAAACCAGTGGCAATTCCCCAAAAAACCCAGGAAACACCCAGCTACATTCCGAATACATGCCTTAAACTTTCCTTAAACTAGCCCCAGCATTTCTGCATTGATTAATGGCCTGTCAGATTAACAGCGGGGGTCCCTGGCAGTCCCATTCAAACTGAATTGGACTGCCAGGGATCCCTGCTGTGTTAATCCTATGGGTCGTTTGTCAATGCTGAAATGCCTTAAACGTGCCTCAAACTAGCCCAGAACATACCCAGCACATACCCAGCACATACCCAGAATGTAACCTGGCTAGTTTACGGCAAATGTTAGAATAAACGTTGCCTCTACTGTAGTGTTGTAATAATGTTATTTTTATTAATGTCTGCAGCGATAAGGAATTCTGCTCTGCTTTTATTTCTCCTTATCCTTTTTTTCATGTTTGTTTCTCACTTTCTGTCATTTCATAGTACCCATGGAGATCCCCCTGATGTCCCGGTTATTAGTGGACCTTTTCTCTTTATGAGTGTTCCCACGGATGTGCAGTTAGATACTATATCCACCACCATGATTGCCAGGATGTGAGGGATTGATCACGTATCTCCCCACTGTGTGAGATGCCGTGCTGCCTACTTATGTGGTGACGGGGCCACGCATGTGTGTATAGATAAGCCGTTGAGTCCTCTTCGATGGACCACGGCATCACGGTCTCCAGCAGCACGGCACCATGGTTACGGAGGACGCTTTCTTCCCTCGCAGTGGTGGCCTGATGGTACTACATACACAACTCAGTGGTGGCCTAATGGTACTGTATACACAACTCTGATCCCTGTGGATCATGCAGCTGTGCTGATGACGGGCATTGTGCGACATCAGCGACTTTGGGTCTGATCATGGGACTTGATGCACGGCCAATCAGCTACTCTGGTTGAGTCATTTTGGTGGGGATATGGGGGTATTTAAGGGATCCACTGGCCATTAGTCTCAAGCACCACCCTGAAGATGGTCCCACGAGGACCGAAACATTGGTCATGTTTGTGCTATGTTTATTTTCGAATACAAGTTTTCTTACTTACCTTTGAGTGCTGTCTTGTGTCTGCTCCTGCTGGAGTGGATTACTTTTCTCTTACTAAAGGTATTCGATTACTTTTCTCTTAATATTGGTGTATATATATATATATATATATATATATATATATATATATATATATATTGTGCAGGCTGTGGCATGCAACATGTGCGCTCTCCTGACTCGGTGCGAGACGCCATTTTAGGTGGGACTCACTGTTAGCATTTCTTGATGGAGCCTCCATTTTGATTACAGACCTTTCAACTACACTAGGGCTCTTTCCATACATAAGGGGGTAGCTTTCTGGTAGGGCATTTTCCCCGGCATATTTCCTGATCTGCCTACATGCCGTCTAGGCCCAGGATTTCCTTTAGGGACTCTAGAAGGGCACTCCCTTCCTCATGAGCGGGACAATTCCCCAATGCCTCCACTTGGCTATACAGCTCCCGGACCGTACTGGCCCAGATATGGACCTAGTGGCTTGTGGTTGGTAACATCTTTCCTTGCGTACTTTTGGTACTCTACACTATTGGGGCACTGTGACCACACTGGTAACTATTGCCTTCTTCATGCGCCACAGGGAGCATTTTGTTCATCATGTAGTGGATAGAGGAAAAGGTCAGGACCTCCCCGTATACCGCATGTGCGAGGCGGATGGCTGGGTAAAGGTCTGGCCAAGAGACATTGTACTTCCTCCCCCTGGTGGAAGGAATAGTGCAAAGGAGCCAGCGACTGTTACCTCAGAGCATGAACTTCAAGAGATTATCCCGGCGGAGGCTCACAAAAGTCAAAGTGAGGTACCCCCACATGATCAGTTAGGGGCAAACCACAATTGGTCTCAGCAAACAGCAAACTCTCAGCTGGCCTCGGGTACTACGGTGGTTGTTATGTGGTGTACCCAGTCAAATAAAGCACATGTGATTCATTGTATATTCTATGTACTGCATTTTTATTATAAAACGTTTGTACATGGTTATGTCTGCTACCCAAGCGAGGTCGTTGGAATTTCACAAGGGGGAGAGTGTATCATTAGTCCCCGGTGGCTCCTAGAGACCCCCTCCTTTGGTGCAGCGTGGTCGCGGGTGCCGCCAGAGCCAGCGACGGACCCGCCGGCTGCTTCCATAGGTGGGGGCCGGAGCAGGGAGTGTTGCGAGCCTTAGGAGGCTCGACGGTGCACCCGGCTAGCGGGGGCCGCCATTGTAGTTGCGCGTGCATACGCCGGGGTTGCGCATGCGCGGAAGAGGCCAGGGAGTTGCGGCGGCCATTGAGGGGTTGCGCAAGCGCAGTGGAATCGCACATGCGGCACCAGTATAGAAACAGCCTCCACGGGACTACAATTCCCAGGAGGCTAAGGGGGGAAGGTACCAGGTGCCCCAGAGTAGCCAATAGGGCTGGAGGATTGCCCTGCCGAGAGAAGGGATACATTTCACAGGGTTTGGAGGAGAGAGTCAGTTGGTGCCAGGAGAAGCTAGGGGAAGGAGGTAGGGTGCAGGAGTCAGTGACTCCCTGCATTAGGCCAGCAGCCCCCAAGGCCCCAGCTAGCCCTGAGTCACCCAGTAGTGTGAGTTGTGTCAGGGACAGCCCCCATGTTAGGGACCCTGCCACTTACTATCTAGAGTCAGTTAGGGGCCCAGGAGACGCTGCGTGTCCGTCCAGAGATTTGGGCTCAGACCTTCGCTGTTGCTGCATCAGCCATCCGGGTGGGATCGCCCCGGACGGTAGTTCCTGTGTAAAGTCGACATCAGGATCCTTTGTGAAGTTCCTTGGCAGGCCCGGGCACAGGAGTGCCCGGCAGGTAATCTACAAGTGCACCAATGAGTAATTTCACATTCACACGGGACATAGTGGCTGCGCAGTCACACATATCTCTCTCACTTGAGGGTGGGGTAATACTGTATGGGATTTCTGGACACTGGGTGGGATCATCTGGTGGAGGTGGAGGTAGCGTCCTGCGAGACGCAGTAGCTAGTGTCTCCTCTAGGGACACCTGTTGATTATATGCACAAGTACGTTTCCTATGCTCACAAGTAAAGTCATTGTTGTTTTACCTACTGTGTGTGGAGTGACATATATAGTGTCCTGCGAGGAACCACTCCCCCTCTGGTGGGAGCCATCGCAGGTGGAAGCGCTGCACCAAGTGCGAGGTTATTCATATTGTGTCATACGTGCCCCAGGCTCTCCGTGGCAGAGGCTTAGGCCTCCTGTGAGCCTAACAGGTAAAGCACCACACTGGGTAATGCATATAGATCCCCTCATATACACCCTATCTGCGATTGGGGGGGGGGAATATGGGTTACATATATAACACCCTCTGAACATTACTTTAACAAAGTATAAAACTTGGGGGCCCTAAACGCCCATAAACAGGTAAGGTTTTACTATACTTTACATGGGACTTCCATAACCCACAACCCAATACCAGTTCTGGGACACCTTGGCACTAACTGGGGTACCCCTATGTTATCCAGGGAACCCCGCAGCCAACGGAACACTTTTCTTCCCTGTGCCTCATTTTACTGTGCACAACGCATACATGTACTTAACACACTTTGTTTAATAAAATATACCTTACACTTTAATGCTGCTAAAATGTCTAAGTCTTTTTGGTGATGAGGGATAGAATGAGAACATGTACATTTTAGTCCCACTAGTGATATGCCTCACACCCTGCAAAACCTGACTTTAGATTTTAACAAAACCTCACAGTCTTATATATAACTGGAGCACCCCCTGAACCCCTATACTGGGTTCAGGGTGATATTGGCATTAACTGGGCATCCCCCTTATACTAGGTTCCCCTTGACTGGTTTAGGGACACCCCACATCCTTATGTCGCATTTACCTTTCTGGGTTGTGCTTAAGAAGGGAACTTAGGGGTAAGTCACACCCTATTCATCTTCTGGTGGACATAGGCATTAAATGAGTATCCCCTTAACCTAGGAACCTCTTGGCTGTGTCAGGGACACCACATCGCTATGCCCCTTTTACCTTTCTGCACTGTGCTGAAGCAGGGAACTTGGCGGTGAGTCGTGTAACTGTTTTCAAGGGAGGATTTTGATCAGAGGTCTCTGCCTATATGTCCCAAGGAATCTGACTTGATTCCCGGATACATTTTTGGGGTGGCCAGCAACTCAGGGCCCCGTCTACCTAGACACAATATGAGAACACTTTTACCGCAAACCCCCACTTGAAACTCATAGTTTGGGAATCTCCACTGGTTAGCACTCCTGTAAAGGTAAAACACACATACATTCTTTATTCTTGCACAATCACATACATTTCATGTACAACCAATGGGTCCAAGAGCTGACACTCTAAACCCACTCTAAATATGGTTCAGAGGTAAGCAGCAGGGCATAATACCTTTATTGATGGCCTGGTTACCCCTTCACCATCACAGGCCTTTTTTGTATGCCTTGTGGCCTTTTTTATATGCATTGGGAGTTTTTTTTATATGCATTCGTGCTCCTACACACTAGTATGAAAATAAAATGAAACAATTTTTTTTTAATCATAACCGTAGCAGCTAGTATCTAGTAGCAATCTGATTGGTTGTAGTAAACCATGTGACAGATTCCATTTTTTAAAAGGATGTGATTTAATCCTTTAATGAGAAGGAGTGGCTCAGTGAGTAAAGACACCGACTGACACTGAGATTGCTGCAGGGGAGCCTTGTTCAATTCCCGGTGTCGGCTCCTTGTGACCTTGGGCAAGTCACTTTATCTCCCTGTGCCTCAGGCACCAAAAATATAGATTGTAAGCTCTACGGGGCAGGGACCTGTGCCTGCAAAATGTCTCTGTAAAGCGCTGCGTACAATTAGCAGCGCTATACAAGAACATGCTATTATTATTATTATTATTAATCCAAAGGGAGTGACGTCAGATCCTTATAAAAAAAAAAAAAATCTGTTACATGGTTTACTACAACCAAGCAGATTGGGGATATACCATGTGATGCCTCACATGCTATACCTCACAATCCGATTGGTTGGAGTAACATGTGGTGGCAGCCATCTTGTTTTTGGTGACATCATCTCAAAAGAAGTGAGGAAGTGGATACCCCATCTAGCCCTGATTCCTGCATTTGAACTACGCTGGAAAGGAGGATATCATCAATACCACACTGCATCATTACTGCTGTGATGCTGCCTTTACCATTTATATTTGCTGTGACTTTACTTCTTCTCAAATGATGCACTTCTTTTTACCAGCCTCAGTATGTCTCTAACTCTATTCTTATATCTCCATCTCTCCTTCCTTTACCACTTCTCTGTTCACATGAACTCCTTTCTTACCTGCGTCCTCTGACACCACACAACTATATACCCTGCACTAAAAAACACCCCTACAAATCATCCTCACGCATCCTCTTTCTATCCATGCTTCTCCTCCTTGGTTCTGGGGATATCTCTCCCAATCCTGGTCCCTGCCTTAATCCTTCATGCGCTCGCCCTCGCCTGCCAATTGCAAACTCTACTCCCTCTGGTGTCAACTCCTCCAACCTCATACCCATCCCCTGCCACCCTCCCTTTCTCCTGTGCCCTTTGGAATGCTCGCTCCCTTTCTAACAAGTTCCTCTCTGTACATGACTTTTTTCTCTCTCACTCTCTGCTCCTATTTGCTATAACTGAGACCTGGCTCACTCAGTCTGACTCTGCTCTGGAAGCTGCCCTCTCCTATGGTGGCCTTTCCTTCTCCCGCACTCCGCGCACTGATGGCAGGGGTGGAGGCGTGGGGCTCCTGCTCTCCTCTCTCTGCCGCTACCGAACCCTTCCTATTCCTCCATCTCTTGCTTTTCCCTCCTTTGAGGCTCACACTGTCCAGATTTTGTGGCCCACGGTGACCCGTGGTCTCGGTGACCCGCGGAGACCACCTGGTGGGCCATGGCGCCTGGCGGGACCCACCAACAGGCCTCCAGACCCTGTATGAAACAAGTTGTTGGTAACCTGTAAGTCTGTGAGGTGACCTGTCAGGCCCACCGGGGACTCACGTGGGCCTGGTGTATGAACCCTGTATGTAAAAGAATAAATCATGTATTTATGGGGGGGGCACAGGGGGTGGGATATGGGTGGGTTTAATAAATAGAAGTATGTTTATTGTGGGGCAATGTATTGTTTTTATTATGGTACTGGGGGTGGGGTGAGTGGGTATTGGCCACAAGGCTATGTGGGTAGGCCTCCCGGCTGGGTAGTGGGTGAGGGTGGTTAGGCCTCATTGGGTGAGGGGTTAGTGGGGGAAGGTATGTAGGCCTCCCGAGTGGTGGGAGAGGGTGGGTTAACCCCTTAATGACTGTAGCGGTTAATAACCGCTAGGGTGATTAAGGGGTTAGGGGACATTACATTGGCTGTTTTTATTCTTGTGTATGTTTTGCAGCATCGGAGGGGACATGGGCAGGATGAAGATGGGGATGAAGACGGCCTTCTGCAAGGCCTCAGGGAACACCTCTCCCAAAGAGGGTTCCCACCGTGACGCAACTTACCCGGCGCTCCCCGTCTCCACGGGTTCACCGCCGTGAGCGGGACCCTCCTTCTTCCTCCCTGGTCCCCATGGCTGCCACGGGATGCGCACATAGACCTTTCTATCCTCCCACAGGAGGAGCTCCCGCCCCCAGCTTGAGCCACGCGAACCTCTCCCGTGCGGTGCACACGCCTGATGCGCGTGCACCGCCCACAAGTCTCTCATCAAGCAAATCAGCTGTGGCACTGTCCCTCACCTATCCCTGCCTCCCATGGGGCCACTCCTCTGTCCCTCCCCCTCTTCCCATTGGGCTCTGTTCTCATTTATACCCTGCTCAGCCTTCCTTCTTTGGCTGTGCATAGGTTTGTGTGACCAGCGTTTGTGATGATGGGGAGGATTTGGCCCGGGATTAAAGGGGTTACACCCCAATTGGCCACCCTCTACCCTCACCTGGGAAGCAAGGGGTTAACTGGACTGAGGTCCAGTAATGTGTTTTTATCTCGCTTCAATATCCAAATGCTTATTCCCCTGTAAAAAATGTATTGTTTCTGGGCCAGTGTCTGCATCACACACACACTAGGATCCATCCCGGAGTACAAGGGTTAATAGTTCTTTAATGATTATAGCCCTTTGTTTAATTTTCCCGCCTTTTCAGGCACCATTTTGCAGGGTCCCATAGGCCGCCATTAGGGCTCAATGCATTCTAATGGCGAATCTTGCTATTTTGGTCCTGTTTCCTGTGAAGACCAGCAGGTGGCGTCCGAGAGGAGGAGTGGCGGTTTCCCATTGTAAGTCAATGGGCCCATTGACTTCAATGGAGGTTCCTCGACGGCCCTTTCCAGGAACGAGTTGGCTGCCGTCCAAACCGCAAAACCACAAAACCACAAAGCGGATACAATTTCTAAAAGAGAGCTTTGATCACTTAGCAGTCAAGTTCAACGTTAAGTGGCGTGGGAATAAAAAGTTCTAGAGCACCTACAAATAAAGTTCTTTTTGCCCCTTGTTCCTAGGCCTCTCCCCACTCGACCACAACCGGGTCCCCGAATCCTGCACCCCCGATAAGGGTCGAACCGAGAAGAGCGGGTCATGCCATAGGCTCCAACGGCGGCGGCAGAAAAAGCCCAAGAAAACATCTAAGTGTGAAAAGCTGAATAGTAAGAATCCATATCTCCGGTTCCGGAGGGTCCAGAGGGCCAGTGTTTGGGGTACCTGTAGTCACTGCTCCAGCATCGCTGCAGAACCATCCTTGACCCTCTTGGACCAACCCGACAGAGTATGGACCCCCTTGAAAGTTCGGGACTTTTCCCATAGACTTCAATGGCGGCCAATCTCCATTGACCGGCTATGGCGCAAAAACCCCATTGACTTCAACGGCGGCGTGGCCCCGTTGAAAGTCTATGACGGCGGATTCCCATAGCCGCCAGCGGCGGCGGTTTGCCATTGAAAGTCAATGGCAGCGAAGCCCGTTGTTTTCAATGGGGATTTAGTGAAAAACTGTGATTTAATTTACAGCGGAATTTTTGTATTAAAATGAAAAACGGTTTAAAGTGTATTTGTGTAACTCTGGTTCCGAAGGTCGTAGCAAGTCTCAAATTGGACCATAGGGTGTCCCGGTTCTGGCATTGAGAACTGGGAAGTTTGGACCCCCTGGACCCAACGGAACCGGATATTTTAATATGTTTGTGTTTTATCTTTAATACTGTGTCCCAAGGTATGGACAAGAACCAGAGGAATTTCCCTTTGCCATAAGGCAGCAGATGGTCAGGGAAAGCATCCCAATGTCTAGAATTTAAGTGCTGTTCAAAGGAGTTTATCACCTACACTGTTTACAGGAGGGCAAAGATGACTCAAACCAGAGCAATCTATAAGTGTCCCATTTAACATCTCACAACAAAGGGTATCCTGCCAGAAATTCCATTTAGTAGACTGGCTGGCATTCCTGATGCAAATGTGGGGCTGCAGAAATGAGACCCCAGAGTCCAACTGAGCATGTCCCAACTAGCAGGGGGGCATGTATCAAAATGTGTTCCCACGTTAGAGAGTGGCTACAGGTAATTACTGACCAATCACCTGTACTTAATGTTAAGGATATGGTTACAAAAGGTATATAATCTGTGGTCAACCCTTTATCCTGTGTTATTCTATACCATCTTGATTGCTGAGAGAAATGCTATGCAATGTCTGCATGCAAGGTCTTTTCATGGCTTTTCGTGTCTTGGGATGATGAAGATTGCTGTATGAACTGCCAGTCCAGATGTGACTGCTTCATCATTTCCATCTTTAAAGTAAGTGTCCATATTTTGCCTGTTATTTGTATATTTTGTGTGTTCACCTTTATCAAGGAATAAATTATATTTTATCATATCTAAGTCTCGTCCCAGTTCAACCCAGTTATATATAGTATATACAGTATTGGTGTGTATTATTAATAGCCTGTCTCAAAGCTCCCGTCACAGCGTTACCCAAGGTCGTGCCTGCCTTAGTGCTTTTGTCTCTGTCTCTCCTAGTGAACTCCTGTGTACCGAACCAGCTTGACTGTGGACCCGCTCTGGATTTCGACCTTTGGTTTGCCTTCTGACCTCCCGCACTCTCCAACCCTATATACCTCCCGGCTCCAAACCCAAGGCTCTCGGCACCAACTATTCTACTGGAACTTCCCAATTATCCAGCGAGTATCTGAACTTTTACCCTTACTTCCATGCAGTTCCGAACGCCTACTATCCACCTTCCAGGCGTGTCCCCGCAGCTGTGGGTGCAAGTGTTACCCTTTTAACCTCAGTTCCGGGGTCCCTCCTTGTCCGTGGTGAGTGCAGGGTGACATTATGCTCAGCCCAACGGACATGGACCCCGGAGAGGTTGGGCAACCCAGTGCCATGGATCGACTGCATCAGGTGGAGGCACAACTCAACTCCATTTCTCATGAATCTCTCTGTTGCAGAATTCCCCAGGCTCCTCTGCCATGGCAGCCGTGGCGTTGCCTTCTTCGGGTCTCCCAACCGTGATGCAGGTGATCCCCATGAGTGCAGAGGATTCATCAATCAGTGTGAGATCCAATTTGAGATGTCCCCATCGCGCTTTCCTACTGCACGCTCCAGGGTGGCATAAATCGTCTCTCTATTGATCGGAAATGCCCTGGCCTGGGCATCCGCATCTGGGAACGGAGGGCCGACATGACGCATGATTATCCCCGCTTCCTCCGTGGGTTCAAGCAAGTATTTGATTCCCGTGGTCGCAAGATCACGGCAGATTCCTCTTTGTTCCATCTCTCTCAAGGTACTCGCCCCGTCGCCCAGTATGCTCTGGAGTTCCAGACCATCGCGGCCGAGACCTCTTGGAATGACGACGCCTTCTCCGCGGCCTTCTGGCAGGGACTGTCCGAATCCATCAAGGACCAGCTGGCGACTCTGGAGAGACCCACCAGATTGGAGGACCTAATTGCAGTCTGCATCCGCATGGACCAGCGCCTTCAGGAAAGAAGACTTGAACGCGCGCTCCCTCGTGCCGCCTCTCCCCGGTCTACCAGCCGCAGTCTTGGTCCTTATGTTCCCCAACCTATAGATGAGCCTGAACCTATGCAGCTCGGAAGTCATCGGCTATCTGCTTCTGAGAGACAGCGCCGACGAGATGGTGGACTGTGTCACTACTGCGGGCATCCCGGTCATCTGCTTGCGAGCTATCCCCTGCGGCCGGGAAACACCAAAACCCAATGAGGTATGAGGGGGTCTCGTTGGGTACAATCTCTTCCTCTTCCCCTTCTCCGAAGAAACTTCCTACTCGGATAATGCTGTCCATCTCTCTTGCCTGGAATAACTCCCAGATTCCCGCCCCCGCATTCATAGATTCCGGGTCTCAAGGAAACTTTATTGATCAGGATTTTGCCAGCAGGAACAATATTCCTTTCCAATCGAAAGCTGTTCCCGTCGGCTTAGAGGCCATAGATGGACTCCCACTCCAACCAGCTTTTATTTCCCTGGAGACTTGCTCTATATCCCTCTCCACAGAGGACGGTCACCAAGAGAAGATTAGCTTGGACGTGATCCACACTCCATCGGTTGAGGTGATTCTGGGACTCCCATGGTTGCAACTGCACAACCCACAGGTGGATTGGACTAACAAGGAATCCATACGATGGAGCCCCCAGTGCCTCAAGACTTGTCTTCCCCCCAAACAGACGATAGCCGGAGTGGAAATACCCACGGAGTACAAAACTTCCCTCCTAGCGGTCTACTGGGACCTTGCAGATGTTTTAGACAAAGTACGTTCTGAGGTGCTGCCCCCCCATAGAGCCTTTGACTGCCCTATTGACCTTCTTCCCGGTGCTACGCTACCAAAAAGTCGTTCCTACCCTCTTTCCATACCCGAGACCCAAGCCATGTTAGAGTATATCCAAGATAATTTGAAGAAGGGGTTCATCCGGAATTCGTCATCTCCAGCTGGAACCGGATTCTTTTTTGTAAAAAAAAAAAAAGATGTCTCTCTTCGCCCCTGTATTGACTACAGAGGTCTCAACAAGATTACGATCAAGAACCGTTACCCCCTACCACTCATTTCCGAGCTCTTCGACCGCCTACAGGGGGAACAATTTTTTCCAAACTTGATCTCCGTGGAGCCTATAATCTTGTCCGCATCCGCCAGGGTGATGAGTGGAAGTCCGCCTTCAACACCCGGGATGGGCATTATGAATACCTAGTCATGCCCTTCGGCCTGTGCAATACCCCGGCAGTCTTCCAGGAGTTTGTCAATGAGATCTTCCGCGATCTCCTCAACAGCTTCGTCATCGTGTACCTTGATGATATCCTCATTTTTTCGAAATCCCTCCCTGACCACATTCAGCACACCAAATTAGTCCTGTCCCGCCTTCGAGTGAATCATTTGTACGCCAAGCTGGAGAAATGTTATTTTCATCTATCTTCTATTCCCTTTCTAGGATACATCATTTCTAGCACAGGTTTCTCTATGGCCCCAACCAAACTCAAAGCTTTCTTAGAATGGCTGCAACCCACTTCCCTGAAAGCCATACAGTGGTTCTTAGGATTTGCGAACTACTACCGTAAATTCATCAAGATCTTTTCATCTACCGTGGCCCCCATCACTGCCCATACTAAGAAGGGAGCTAACACAGTAGCCTGGTCTCCTGCAGCACTCCAAGCTTTCGACTCCCTCAAGAAGTCTTTCGCTTCCACCCCAATCTTGCGTCATCCAGACCCCAGGCTTCCCTTTACCCTGGAGGTACACGCATCCGATATCGATGCAGGCGCCATCCCCTCTCAGAGACAGTCCCCACAGGCCAAGCTTCAAACCAGCGGGTTCTTTTAAAAAAAAAATTATTCGGCAGAACAGAACTACGACGTCGGAAATAGAGAACTCCTGGCTATTAAACTCGCCCTTCAGGAATGGAGACATCTTCTGGAGGGAACAGAGTCCCCCATTTCAATCCTCACCGACCATAAAAACCTACTTTATATTGAGAGTGCACGTCGTCTTGGAGCACGTCAGGCTCGATGGTCCCTTTTCTTTTCAAAATTCAATTATCTCATATACTACATTCCCGGCTCAAAAAAACCAAAGGCGGACGCACTCTCACGGCAATTCCTGTTCGAGGACAACTCCGAAGATACCTCCGAGACAATCTTACCCCCCAAATATATAATCTCGGCCAACTCCTTCGATATCCTGGACCAGGTCATGGCAGCACAATCTAACCTCCCGAGAGGCCTTAAGGTACCGGTCGGCCATCTATATGCAGCCCCACGCTTCCTGAAGAAGATTCTAGAATGGGGTCATTCTTCAAAGTCAGCCGATTACCCAGGTATCAGTAGAACCTCTGACCTCATTAGCCGCACCTTTTGGTGGCCTACCATGTTTGAAGATATTTCGGAGTATGTGAAGACCTGTCCAATCTGCGCCCAGGTCAAGACCATTCGTAAAATGCCGTACGGTCTCCTACGACCCCTGCCCATACCGGAACGCCCTTGGAGTCACCTGTCCATGGACTTTGTTGTAGAACTTCTGGCCTCTAGGGGGATGAATACCATTTTAGTAATCGTGGACCGGTTCTCCAAGCAGGCCCATTTTGTCCCGCTCAAAGGGCTGCCCAATTCCACCATCCTGGCAGACATTTTTATTAGGGAAATATTCCGCATTCACGGAGTTCCTCTTTCCATCGTATCCGGTAGGGGTACACAATTCATCTCCAAATTCTGGCGTGCCTTCGCTCGTAGGATGGATATCACCCTCCATTTGTCTTCCGGGTATCACCCCCAGACTAATGGGTAAATCGAGAGGACGAACCAGACATTGGAGCAATACCTCTGGTGCTTCGTCGCGGACAGTCAGGACGATTGGGTAGATTTGCTCCCATGGGCAGAGTTCTCCCATAACTCTTTAAGGAACAGCTCCACACTGAAATCCCCCTTTTTCATTAATAATATGGTTATTAGGGTTTCAACCCGGTTCAGCTTCCCATCACCTCAGTCCCTTCCGGAGTCCCAGCGGCGGATGACCGAATCAAGGATCTGCAGGAATTCTGGAAAAAGATCCAAGAAGCTCTGGGAAGGGCAAACCGCAGACAAAAAGCATAGGCAGATATCCACCGCCGACAGGCACCAGTCTTCAAGTCGGGAGATAAGGTCTGGTTCTCCTTCAGGAACATTAAACTGAAGACCCCTAGCCTCAAACTGGCCCCCAGGTACTTGGGCCCATTCTCAGTGGTGAAACAAATCAATCCTGTGGCATATCGCCTGCATCTTCCCCCATCCATGAGAATACCCTCCGTGTTCAATTTATCGCTGCTAAAACCTGTGTCCCAAAGCCCGCGGTTCCACAAAACACCAGTTAGCCCTAAACCAGTCATAGTTCAGGAGCAGGAGGAATTTGAGGTTCAGTCTATCCTAGATTCCAGAAAAATGAGGGGTTCAGTGCAGTATCTGGTTCACTGGAAGGGCTATTCTACTGGAACTTCCCAATTATCCGGCGAGTATCTGAACTTTTACCCTTACTCCCGTGCAGTTCCGGACGCCTACTATCCACCTTCCAGGCGTGTCTCCGCAGCTGTGGGTGCAAGTGTTACCCTTTTCACCTCAGTTCCGGGGTCCCTCCTTGACCGTGGTGAGCGCAGCGTGACACCTTCATTGTGGGTGCCTGTAAAAGGTAAGTGTAATATATATTGACTGTATTTATTGTAATTTATATGTATTTAAAATGGGCAAATGCATTATTATCCATATGTGGATACTAATAATTTTGCCCATTACTGTACTGTATGTGTTTGGGGGCGGGGGGATGTGTGTTGTATATTGCTATGTTTATTGGGGGCAATTGGCCCCAATAAACATGCTATTGTGCCTTAACCCCTTCATTGCCTTAGCGGTTAGCCGCTAAGGTAATGAAGCGGCTTTAATGTATTTTTATTAATAGTATACATGAGCAGGGGGTCTCCTGAGCTGAACCGCATTGGTTTCAGGTCCAAGGACCCCCTACTTCAGGAGATACAGGCCCCTTTATGGGGTGTCGGGCTCCCCTGCAAAATTTGAATGTCCCGGTCACGTGATGCGGGAGCTTAAAAGTGCAGGGGATACCGGCACCTCATAACGGGGCCTGTATCTCCTGAAGTAGGGGGTCCTCGGACCTGAAACATATGCAGTTCAGCTCAGGAGACCCCCAGGTACTTGGGCCCATTCTCAGTGGTGGAACAAATCAATCCTGTGGCATATCGCCTGCATCTTCCCCCATCCATGAGAATACCCTCCGTGTTCAACTTATCGCTGCTAAAACCTGTGTCCCAAAGCCCGCGGTTCCACAAAACACCAGTTAGCCCTAAACCAGTCATAGTTCAGGAGCAGGAGGAATTTGAGGTTCAGTCTATCCTAGATTCCAGAAAAATGAGGGGTTCAGTGCAGTATCTGGTTCACTGGAAGGGCTTTGGTCCAGAAGAAAGATCTTGGGTACCCTACCACCAAATACATGCCCCCAGATTGCTGAGACTCTTCCATTCTAAGTTTCCCCAAAAGCCATATTGGAGTCGTCCTGAGGCCGCTCCTCAAGGGGGGGTAATGTAAGGCCTCGGGGAACACCTCTCCCAAAGAGGGTTCCCCCCGTGACACAACTTACCTGGCACTCCCCGGCTCCGGCTCCACGGGTTCACCGCCGTGAACGGGACCCTCCTTCTTCCTCCCTGGTCCCCGCTGCTGCCACGGGACGCAAGCATTCACGTGCTCACTGACCTTTCTGTCCTCCCGCAGGAGGAGCTCCCGCCCCCAGCTCGGGCCGCACCAACAGGCCTCCAGACCCTGTATGAAACAAGTTGCTGGTAACCTGTAGGTCTTTGAGGTGACCCGTCAGGCCCACCGGGGACTCACGTGGGCCTGGGGTATAAACCCTGTATGTAAAAGAATAAATCATGTATTTATGGGGGGGCACAGGGGGTGGGTTATGTATTTAATAAAAAGAATGATGTTTATGTGGGGCAATGTATTGTTTTTATTGTGGGTACTGGGGGTGGGGGGAGGGGGTATTGGCCCCAAGGGTATGTGGGTAGGCCTCCCGGCTGGGTAGTGGGTGAGGGTGGTTAGGCCTCATGGGGTGGGGGGTTAGTGGGGGAGGGTATGTAGGCCTTCAGAGTGGTGGGTGACGGTGGGTTTACCCTCAATTGCTGTAGCGGTTAATAACCGCTGTGGTGATTAAGGGGTTAGGGGACATTACATTGGCTGTTTTTATTCTTGTGTATGTTTTGCAGCATCAGAGGGACATGGGCAGGATGAAGATGAGGATGAAGACGGCCTTCTGTAAGGCCTCAGGGAACACCTCTCTCAAAGAGGGTTCCCCCCATGACGCAACTTACACGGCGCTCCCCGGCTCCGGCTCCACGGGTTCACCGCCGCGAGCGGGACCCTCCTTCTTCCTCCCTGGTCCCCTTGGCTACCATGGGACACGCGCATGCGCGCACTCACGGACCTTTCTGTCCTCCCGCAGGAGGAGCTCCCGCCCCCAGCTCGGGCCGCGCACACCTCTCCCGCATGGTGCACACGCCTGATGCGTGTGCACCGCCCACAAGCCTCGCGTCAAACAAATCAGCTGTGGCACTGTCCCTCACCTATCCCTGCCTCCCATGGGGCCGCTTCTCCGTCCCTCCCCCTCTTCCCATTGAACATTGTTCTCATTTATACCCTGCTCAGCCATTCCTTCTTTGGCTGAGCATAGCTTTGTGTGACCTGCGTTACCCACGGTCGTGCCTGCCTTAGTGCTTTGTCTCTCCTAGTGAACTCCTGTGTACCGAACCGGCTTGACTGTGAACCCGCTCTGGATTTCGACCTTTGGCTTGCCCTCTGACCTCCCGCACTCTCCAACCCTCCACCTCGGCTTACGGTTTCCTATCTACCTCCCGGCTCCAAACCCAAGGCTCTCGGCACCGACTATTCTACTGGAACTTCCCAATTATCCGGCGAGTATCTGAACTTTTACCCTTACTCCCATGCAGTTCCGGACGCCTACTATTTGTCTTCCGGGTATCACCCCCAGACTAATGGGTAAATCGAGAGGACGAACCAGACATTGGAGCAATACCTCTGGTGCTTCGTCGCGGACAGTCAGGACGATTGGGTAGATTTGCTCCCATGGGCAGAGTTCTCCCATAACTCTTTAAGGAACAGCTCCACACTGAAATCCCCCTTTTTCATTAATAATATGGTTATTATGGTTTCCACCCGGTTCAGCTTCCCATCACCTCAGTCCCTTCCGGAGTCCCAGCGGCGGATGACCGAATCAAGGATCTGCAGGAATTCTGGAAAAAGATCCAAGAAGCTCTGGGAAGGGCAAACCGCAGACAAAAAGCACAGGCAGATATCCACCGCCGACAGGCACCAGTCTTCAAGTCGGGAGATAAGGTCTGGCTCTCCTTCAGAAACATTAAACTGAAGACCCCTAGCCTCAAACTGGCCCCCAGGTACTTGGGCCCATTCTCAGTGGTGGAACAAATCAATCCTGTGGCATATCGCCTGCATCTTCCCCCATCCATGAGAATACCCTCCGTGTTCAACTTATCGCTGCTAAAACCTGTGTCCCAAAGCCCGCGGTTCCACAAAACACCAGTTAGCCCTAAACCAGTCATAGTTCAGGAGCAATATGGAAAATAGCTGAAGCGCTCAAATGCAGGTATATCTCAAAATGATAATAAGCCAGACCACTGTACCAGGGTACTAACAATTGATATAGTACCTATTGTGTCATATAATGGGTACTATCCTCCTGAAGACAGGTGGTGTGTGGTGCAACCCACTCACCATATGTCTCATTGGCAGGTTCCCCTGAAAAATATGCAAATACTCACATCCTGGTAGGGCAGGCAGGCAGGCTGTGCAGCTACTCAATGCAATACAGGGAAAAGGGAGACCAAAAAGCGCACCAGCACAAACGGAGCAGGAAGAAAACCAGAACAAAAAAATGATTAAAAGGGCACTTTAATGTGGCAAAAGACCCATCCAATGCATTTCGATGCGACGTTCGAAATGCATTGGATGGGTCTTTTGCCACATTAAAGTGCCCTTTTAATCATTTTTTTGTTCTGGTTTTCTTCCTGCTCCGTTTGTGCTGGTGCGCTTTTTGGTCTCCCTTTTCCCTATAGTTCAGGAGCAGGAGGAATTTGAGGTTCAGTCTATCCTAGATTCCAGAAAAATGAGGGGTTCAGTGCAGTATCTGGTTCACTGGAAGGGCTATTCTACTGGAACTTCCCAATTATCCGGCGAGTATCTGAACTTTTATCCTTACTCCCGTGCAGTTCCGGACACCTACTATCCACCTTCCAGGCGTGTCTCCGCAGCTGTGGGTGCAAGTGTTACCCTTTTCACCTCAGTTCCGGGGTCCCTCCTTGACCGTGGTGAGCGCAGCGTGACACCTTCATTGTGGGTGCCTGTAAAAGGTAAGTGTAATATATATTGACTGTATTTATTGTAATTTATATGTATTTAAAATGGGCAAATGCATTATTATCCATATGTGGATACTAATTATTTTGCCCATTACTGTACTGTATGTGTTTGGGGGCGGGGGGATGTGTGTTGTATATTGCTATGTTTATTGGGGGCAATTGGCCCCAATAAACATGCTATTGTGCCTTAACCCCTTCATTGCCTTAGCGGTTAGCCGCTAAGGTAATGAAGCGGCTTTAATGTATTTTTATTAATAGTATACATGAGCAGGGGGTCTCCTGAGCTGAACCGCATTGGTTTCAGGTCCGAGGACCCCCTACTTCAGGAGATACAGGCCCCTTTATGGGGTGTCGGGCTCCCCTGCAAAATTTAAATGTCCCGGTCACTTGATGCGGGAGCTTTAAAGTGCAGGGGATACCGGCACCTCATAACGGGGCCTGTATCTCCTGAAGTAGGGGGTCCTCGGACCTGAAATATATGCGGTTCAGCTCAGGAGACCCCCTGCTCATGTACACTATTATTAAAATATATTTATTTAGTGTACTGTACGATCGCCTGTAACAGCCTTGCATGGAGATGGCAAATCTCCATGCAAATGTTACATGCAGCTTTTTTTCCCTATCAGGTAGCGTACGGGAACTTTAAGTGCGATAGCAGAGGGAAAATACATTGCACGCACGATATGCCAGTTTTGGGCACATCCGATAGAAAATGGGCTGAGGGCCTTAATGAATCGCGCCACCGGCTTCATTTTTTAACGGGCGTGCTAATTTTTTTCAGGCCAGCGCGAAAGCTCGGAGCTTAGTGCATTGCCCCCTAGGGCTTAAATAATGTCATGTTATTTGAAGATAATGTGACATTAAGAATAAGATAATTAGCTTATAAAATGTGTTTTCTTATAATTAGCTTAGTAAATAAGGTGTTAACCAAATAAATCTAATATCCATTCCTTTTTTTTTCCTCGCAATTTTACATTATTTGTACTGATTTAATGGATGTAATTAATATATCCCTTAATTGGGCATGCTATGCTTTAGAATCTAAATTACCCCTATACACTTATTTGAACTTTTAAAGTATTTTTATAATTAGAACTAATTACTTTTGAAAAGGAGACAGCAGTCTGCTTGAAATAAAGGACCAGATTCATATTATATGTACAGTAATTATTCAGTAAACGAATAAATAACAATTATTCTAAGAGGTTATTTGGTATCTCAAAATAGAAATAGTACCTATGAGATGTTTATAACGTGATAAGTTGTCAAAATCATAAGCCAAGGAAAAAGTTGGATAGTGTTCATGAATATTTATCTGGCCAATGATTACAGTTATTTAATGATCCTCTAACTTTTAGAATGTGTTACATCTATTAAAGGATCAAGCGTTATTTCAACCTAATTGATTCAAATAGCAGTCAAGAATGCAAGTTTTGGATAATGTAGTGTCTGCTTGAAGCATACTTTTTGATCAGCAAAATAAAACTGGCAATAAAGCACAGATTGTTGCTGTTTATCCCTGATATTGCCATATGCACTAAAATGTCAGTGCCTGCTGATCGGCACAGTGTGACAGGATATATAAAGTGCCATTTGGGGAAATTGCTCTGTCTGTGTATGTGAGCTCCATTAAAGTAAAATTAGCATTCCACACATATTTTGTAAGAGTTGTATTGGATAAATGGTCCAGCAAATGGTTACAAATAGAGTACAAAGAAAAGTTTCCATTGTCAGTGAAATCTGGACAGTTTTTTTTTTTTTTTTTTTTTGTCGTTTGGAGCAGCACATGTTGCATAACGTTGCTCATAGTTAATATTTTTATGCACATAATATAAAGCCCTAATTAAAGTAGATAAAATGTTGACGAGAAAATAAGTATATGTTAAACTTAATTAAACCTAATGCCCTGATGTTCTCTTTGCTTCTTTTAAAGGGGTTAATTTGAGCAAATGATGATTACATTGTTATTAATAGAATACTGATGTTAAAATAATAGGAAAACCTCCTCTGTGATGATAGGGATACAGTAATTTATAAGATTTACAATCTGCCAGATAAATTACTGCAATTGAAAGACCAATGAGAGATTTTTCAATTAAAAAGTAATTAAATAGTTTAAAACACAATTTTGCGTGTTGCGTTTGGCAGAGGCTGCTAGGTCAAGGAACGGCGCACCAGGTGAACCGCTGAAGACGGCGGTACCAAAAACACGGAAACGTCCTCACAACTGTAGCAAAGTCAGGCGCCTCAGAAAGGCCCCCAAAACTGAAGAAAAAACAAATGGTGGTGGAGGTAACACACTGTTTTAGAGGCGGCAAGGGCTCCAAGTGAAGAAGGAAGATTGCAGCCAGAAAAGTGAGGGTGTCCATGTGGCAGACACAAGTGCAAAACAATCCCCCCTCTCAGGATGGAGGATGTACAGTAAATGGCCTTTTTGATAATATAAAATATTTAGATACGAATTACAAACAGCTGTAATGGATATCACATCCCTGGAGGAATGCACAAAATCTGGAACTTAAACAGACAAGCAAGTAAAAGGTGTATGAATTACTGACACAAACAGTCAAAGAATCAAGATAACCAATACAGGAAACAAATCAAGAATGAGAAAACAGATCACATAGAAATAATGTCAGGTTCAGAAGCACAGTGTATACCTGAACAAGTAGACCAACTAGAGCCTTATCTACACAGACTTTTCAAGCAGCTTATTCATAACACTGATCCTGACATCTTCCATTTGGACAGAGCATATACAGCCTGTAGGAGGGAGGAGCAGATGTACACACAAGGATACAGTTTTAGGGAAATTAAAACAGGACTGTATTTAGCCTGTCCCTTTAAACACTGCAGAGCATACAAAAATAAAAATAAACAAAGCAACAAACACCTTTCCCTGTTTAAGGACTAACTCACTCCCCAGTCCCTCTCTACAAGCCCCTTACCAGTCTATCACCCCAAAGTCATAAAAGGTACCTCACTGCAGGTGGCCTTTCATGTCAGTCTCCAGAGTCTGGATAGTTGTGTGCTTGAGGGTACAGCCTCTGGCAAGGTCCTGCATCTTCTGTGTCCAGGCTTAGAGGTCTTGTCCCCTTGTATTTTGCTGTCAACACACAGTCCTCCTATGTGCTCAAGACTCTTCCTGCAGTTTTCCACAGGAGGCTTTTTACAGCTCTGATTAGCCAGGTGGACACAGGTTAATTGAGTGGCGGCAGTTAACCAACTCCCTGCTGGATTCAGAGCCCTGAGGCTGCTTGTTACAGAGCCCTCTAGAGCTGCCCCAAAAACGAGGAAAAAACACTGGTTATAATGCTCCCCTTCCTCTACTTCCAAGTAATAGAGGATTTACGGAATTGCGGGAGGAATTGGTTTAAAGGGATCAAGCTTGAAATTTACCCGTATCTCTCACCAACCAAACTAGCATGGAGGTGGGAGAAAAAGCTCATAATGGCGCAGTTAAGATACAAGGACATTATGTATAGGTGGGGGTTCCCCTTCTGTCTGGTGGCATGGCCACCAATTGAGAAAGGCTAAAAAAAACTACAAGTAGCAGAAAAACTACTAGGCCATGCCATGCCATGCCAGTGGTCTCTCCCCCAAGAAGAGACTGTCAACAAGTTGGGAGGCATTGATGAACCACACCTAAGCAGCAGAGGATGTTAGAATACAGTAAATAGACAGCACACAGGTGGTGGAAAATACATGATCAAATGTCATGGCACACAAACTGCCATAACCGGATGATTGGTCTTGACCAGAATAAACCACATAAACAACATCAGGAGAACAATCTGGGCTACAAGGGCCAGGTGAAGAATAATTGGGACCCCCCTCTTAGATGACCTGAGAGAAGAGGAGTTTGCAAATATCCTTTTATTTCAGGCATTGGACAATAACTATAGTGTCAACTTTCCTATATTTTTTGTATATTTTGTATATTCATCTAATAAGTTCAAATGTAAATAGACATTGATAAGAGAATTTAACCAGAAGGCTGGAAACCCAAAGGGCCTGTATATAGTCATACTTCACGAGAAAAAAAATAAATAGAATAGTGCTACAGGTGCGCCGACGAGTTTTCTAAAACTTGCCTTGAAAAATTTGGGGCTATCACCAACAAGATCCAGGTACTGTACATGCTGCAAACATTTTAGTGACATTTCTACAGAGACTAATGGCCCATCGGATTAACACAGCAGGTGTCCCTGGCAGTCCCATTCAGTTTGAATTGGACTGCTAGGGACTCCCACTGTTAATCCGATGGGCCATTAGTTTGTCTGCAGAATTGTCACTGAAATGTTGCAGCATGTACCCAGCATGAACCCAGGTTGAACCTGGGTCTTGTTGGTGATTGCTCCAGGTTTGTTTTAGAATACTCGTCGGCACTACAGTAAATAGAGAGAAGGGTATGCAGGAGTGTATAAACAGTGTACAGGTATGTATGTACTGTAGGGGTGGGTTCAGGCACAAAGAAGTGTGCAAATTCAAGGTGCTCCAGAGTACAGCCTTGCTGTCTGTTCACAATTGAAGGTCACAAAATAGATGACTAAATGAGAAACAAATAAGTTTCACCTAATCACATAATTCATTTTATTAATACTGTACTATTGCTATTATGTACTATTGTGCACTGTATATGAGTTGGGACTTTCAGAATCGATGACCAGTCAGGATGCGAGGATCAGTCATCCTCGGCGCGCTCCCCACTAACCCTAACCCGTGACCAGGTGTTCCGCTTCTCCCGCCTCGTGAAGCACATCTCACCTGCCGGCGAGTACCAGCATTCCATTTAGGGGTGCATGTAGGCCACACTCTGCACTAAATGCTGTCCCTGCTGGCCCCTCCTATAGGCTATGTTTGCGTGGGGACGCCACCGTAACGCAGCACACACCCGCTATGCACGGTACTCGCACTCATGCGCAGAACCTTCCTCGCTCTTCTGCCTATACTGCACCTGTTGTTAATTCCTCTGCCTAAGTATACACCTGTGCCCCCCTTCCTTCCAGACTGTCTCACGTGCGCACAACTGCAAACTCTGGGAGACTCAAGTCTTCCATAACAAAAATACTGTTGAACTGCAGGGATAGGGGGCTGAGGCAAGTGCTCTCTCTTTTAGGTGCAACTACTGCAGCCAGGGAGCACAGAGTCTGTTGAGTGGTCTTTTGGCGACCCCTTATGAGGCATTGTATACAGGCAATATTATGGCATGAAGGAGGTTAGATGCAATCAATGCAAAAAGCTTGGGCACGCTTGCAAGAGATGCCCCTAAGGGAAAATACAACCACTTCACCCTCTGCCAAAAGACCCTGTCCCACTGTGCCCACCAAATTTGGGTCCTAGAGGGCTCAGGTCACCGCTGAGGCCGTATGAGAGGTCGCTGACCCTGCACTTGCAGCAACTTCTGGACTCCCCACCGCCCCCCAATAAATGGGGAGAAAAAGAAAAGGCAAACCTGGTAAAGCCACTCTCTGTTATTGCTGTCTCCCCCAATCACACCCTACCCCAAATATAAGCATGATGCAGGGTGTGTGGGTGGAGGAAAGACAGTAGCACCCTCTCCTGGGGAATCATCACCCCCAAACCCCCGCCCCAAGGAAAAGGAAGTTTTAAACCCATAGAAAGGTCCCTTCTAACCCTCCTAGGAGAGATCTTTAGGTGAGGAAATCCTTATTAGGCAGGTATAAATAATACTTTTTATGATCATGGGCATATGTAACAGTTACAGACAAAATTAAAATATGAGACAGCTGAAGTTTTGAAATTACTAAAACTGGGGGCAGTTTTGAGAGTCTCTGGGAGGTTGTTCCAGTCGTGATGTGCATGGAAAGAGAAGGAGGAGCAACTGGCATCCTTGCTGAACATTTGGACCATGAACAGTCTTTAGGATTCAGATCTCAGGTGATAAGTGCTATGTGTGGAAGGGATGAGGAGCTTGTTTAACCTGGCAAGTTGCCTGCCCAGAAAGTATTTGAAGGCAATAGAGGAAAAAGTTATTTTGCATCTGGAGTCAAGGGATAGCCAATCTAGTCCTTGGAGCATTTTTTCAGTGATGTGTGTTGTAGTTTCATTGTAGTACTACTGTATGTGGCATATTGAGTTGTAGATGGTCTCTAGTTTGCGAATGTAAGTCGGGGTGCAATACTTCTGTATATACTATATCTTCATTGTCTATAATTGGCATTAGCATCTGCTGTGTGAAGCAGTTTCTGACCAGCGGGCTTTGGATTTGATCCTATAACCTTTATCTAGTTTGGCATGGATTTTAGCTGTCAGAGTATCAATATTCCACCAAACTATTATATGGGAGTCTAGCTATATGCCCAGATACTAAAAACTAGTGTTGGGGCTAGAATGGTGTTAGAATTGGTTCTTATCTTTAGCTCTGTTGTTGGTAAATTTAGAAATTTAGGATTAGTCCCAAATATAATTGTTACAGTTTTGTCAGTGTTTAAAAACAGTTTGTTTTGGGAAACCCACTATTCAAGTTTTGAAAAAGTAGATTGAAGAACTTGTCCAAGGTAAGTGAGGCTATGACTGTGTGCATATGATTGTATCATGCTTATACATGTGCATAAAAGATGCCTTACAAGCTGCTTAGAGATCATTTATGAAGAATGAAGAGTGTAGGGGCCACAAAACAAAGCCTTACTGGATCCCACAGGTGACATGCAACATTTTGGAGTTAGGACCCGAGATAGATACAAATTGGGATCTACCTTATAGGTATGAGTGAAACCAGTTTAAAGTATGCTCCCCTATTGAAGAGCAATAAAGCTTTTTAACAAGATAACATGATCAACAGTATCAAAAGCCTTTGCAAAATCTATTAATATTGCACCAGTTAGCTGTCCTAGTTTCTCAATGCAAACTTTTAAGAGGTTAGTTACCGGGAAGTGGTTTTGGCAAAATCCAGATTGGAGTTGGAGTAGTATTACTGGATTAAAGCTGTTGGACAGACTTCTTAAATGCAAGTCGCAAGTATCTCTTGGTCTGTTGACTCAGGAAGAGGGGAGTAGAACCAACTCTGCCACACGTGTTTATTCTCTCATCTCCCTCTCTAATGGAGTATAGCTAAAAACAGGTTGTCGCAGTCTCATTCCAGATTGTGGTAAATCTGAGCTGGGAGACCCTATTCCTGAACTTTTAAGGGGTGTCTTCAAAGTCCAAAATGGACTCTCCAAAGACACTAGTCAACATTAGCCACTTGATGCAGCATCCACAAGGTTAATTTAATTCTTCTACATGGTGAGAGAGAGCATACGTGTCTTCTTTTCTACATTGAGAGAGACCTCTGTAGTTATACCATTATTATTATTATTATTATTATTATTATTATTATTATTATTATTATTATTAAATAAAACATTATTTACATATTTTTAAAATATGGGTTGTAAGTGATTCACACTTTTAGCGCTCAAAACAAGAGTGTGTTTCCCAGGGTAATAATTATTAATTATCGAGAAGTGAGATCAGAACAAAAAAATAAAACTAGTAGGACCTTGGGCCCTCCCACCCATGCGTTACTGAGAAATGGAACAGTAGTTATTTTTAGAACATACAAATGTTAAACAAGCCAAGTATTTTGACAACTACCAACCTAGATTTTACAAAATGGTGGCTGCTGGCTGGCCTGCAATTGCACGTTTAAATTCCATCATACATGTTAGGCTGTGGAACTGCCTGGAATAGCACTGCAGTGTGGGTGCTGGCTTATTTGGGAGTCCACTAGATGATCAAAATAAAACAGGATGCCCTTTTTAATGTTTGGAAATGAGATTATGATTATGTGGATAGACCAGTGGAGGCGTTTTTGGACAGACAGACCAAGCCATTGTAGAAAGTGGCAGTGAGTGACAGTGTTATATGTTAACTGTCAAGTCAGGGAGAGTAATGGACTTGAAATAGTCCAGTTTATTCAGTGGAAGTCACAGCAGTTCTGTATCTATTCCACCATGGACATTTACAAGACAGTCACTCAGCACACCATTCAAATCAATACACATCATCACTGATAGCAGGAGCAGCAGCTTTACTTGTCTCAATCTCTCTCAATGTCATCACCACTACTTGCTTTCACTAATATTCTCTATCACTAATCTAGAGATAGAACCTGTTGTGGGCTGAATTGATCTGAATAAGCATAGTTATTTAGTGGTGGTGGAGTTTGAGTACAGAATAGAACAATAAAATAACAAGACAGTTGTCAAGAAAATTAAGTAATCTACAGCATAATGTACAGTAGTGATGGGAAACACTTTTCAAACAATTACTTGTCAATATAATTGTCAAAGCTAACAGGAAAAGTGCATTCAATTATGTAGCATTTTTTCTCTTAAGGTAAAAACCTGTTTGTTACAGAGAGATGGAACAGTAACTGTGCCAATGCCAAACTAGATGTTATGTAATTGTTGGCTGGTGCTGGTCACCGGGCTACAGTGCCTGTTGCCAAATGGCAATTCCAAACTAGTTGGTAAAGTGTTCCAGTGTCTGGTACAGCACTGCAGTTTGAATGCTGGTTTGTTTTAGGCCCCCACTACATGGTCAGCCCCATAAAAATATTACTAATCTAATTATTTCATGATGTCAAATTTGCTAATTTTTGCAATAAGTTAATGATGATGATCATGGTGGTGTAGTGGTTTGTACTAGTACTGATAGATGTGGGGAGATGAACATCAAAACACATCAAGCCAGCAGGCACGAAATGACGCCGACAGACTCAGTGGCAACTGGCAGGCAAGTCCAACCGAGACTGTGACTAATTATGCAACCACAAAGCTTAGCTTCATTTAGTTTATCTCAGTCAGCCTCTGTAATAGGTTCTGTTAAATAATTTAATGAATTATTGTTATTATTATTGAATTACCCAACTCATTCAGAGTCATACAGTAACTTTGGTACTGGATTAGTGGCTGTGGAGTAAACACTGTATTGATTCACACAGATATAACACTCAAACAAGTGCTGACAGTGTTCATAGGCTATTATTAATTATTGTGAATATTTTTCTTTTTTTGCATTTCCTGAGTGCATTTGCACTGCTTTTTGAATCAAGTTTTTATTTCGGAAAGTCTCTGTTTTGAGCAGCACTGCACACATGGTGTAATTAGCATATTTTATTCTGACACCAATCCTCTTGAATTATTTTTAATTGCTCATTGAAGACACTTGTGCTTCTTTTTTCCACATTAATTATTGTGAGCAAATTGTTCTAAAAAAGGAGAATGTCATTTTTATGGGGACATCCTGTAATGGGAGACCAGGCAATTACGCCTTTAAACCGGGATCGTTCATTGAGCAAAACCAGGAGTAAACAAATTGTCATTTATTCCATTGAAATAGATATACACACAGTGGATTACAATTATACACTTACGGATCTGGGCTGAAAAACGAACCTTTCCTAACTCATATAGTCCTTAAAAAAAGTCTTTGGTTGACCGGGATGTACCCGCAAAAGTCCTAGAACTTAACTCGGCATGAGTTAACAGATGCCACCGGTGTATCTGCACCGGAGCTGCCAAAAATCCTTTGACCGGGAGATAGTACCAAATGTCCTGGTACTCTTTTCGGCTTGTAGTTCCAGCTGCGACCGCTACGTTCTATTCTGAGAACTTGACCCCGAAAAGTGGGACTTAGAAAATTTCTCGCCTTGACATTTCTGAAGCCGGCTCGCATCTATTTCTCTCTGAGCATCTTTTAGTGAATTCAAATCTGCCGCTGCCGTCTTGGCACTTAGAATCTCAAGACCTGCTTGGCTGCTAGGTTTCTTATAGGATTTTCAGTCCCATTCACAAAACTCTATAGCCAATCAGCGCATGGAAAGTTTTCTATCAGCCTATTACAGATTTGCCAGTACTCTGAAGCTAGATGAGCACTGATTTCAATTCTACTAAGGGGCATGCACCAACCGGGCACCTCTGCCACTTAACACATTGAACCCCCCATTGTGCCAGGCTCCTTAGAGTCTGGGGATGGGCAAATGGTTGCAGGATAGCCCTTATTCATGTCAGGACGTGGGTACTTGAGTGCAACTCCGGTACTCCACCTGCTCAAACACCTTGGCATCTCTGAGACTTTCAAGTTCGGGACTTGTCCAGACACAGTGGCACAAAGCCTGGTGGCCAACTGGTCTCTTGGAACCACGGACTTGGAAATTCCCCAGTTCATATACAGAACATATACACTGTTATACACCATGTTCATAAAAATCATACAAAATTCTTCTAAGTCCCTCATCCCCTAGAATCTACTGAAAAGACGCACACATTCATTTTCAGAGCTACTAGACCTTCCTATAAGAAGTTTTAATAAATGTTGCTTCAAATAATGCATAGGTTGATTTTCAGAGTTGCTTCAATTGTGCCGAAACTGTACTTAGAAATAATTGAACTCTTGCAAACTTATACCTGGAAAGGCAAATACCAACAAAAATGTTGTCGTATATTTTCACACAATGCATAGCCATACATACACGACGGATAGGTCCAGGAGCTGACACTCTAGGTCCCCACCACGTGACTCAGGGGCAACCAAGTGGGATTGACCTTTATTAGTGAGCCTGGTTACCCCCTCACTGACACACATCCCCCCACCTATGTGTTACTGAGAGTCGGACCTACTGTACATATATTAAAAAACACACAAAGGCAACCTATGTGCCAATGCATACCTGCCAATGCCTCGCACCGGCCAGTACCACCACTGGTACTACAGATGTAGGAGGATTTACTGTTCCTATGTTTTCAAAAGCCTAAATCCCTGGCAATTATGTGTGTTTCGGGTATTCAATCCGGTAACCATGACTGACCCGCGAATGAACCACAAACTAAATGGGAAGTTTGTTTGGACATGTTGCTCCATTTTCTATGTGCGTCAAATGCAAGAAAAGGATTGTTACATTTTACTCAAATTGTTACTGATGCAGCCACGAGTATCCGAACATTTGCCTGGGAAAATCTGAGACAATACCCAAGTAATTCTGCAGCATTTCTGTGACATTTCTGCAAACAGACTAATGGCGCATCGGATTAAAACAGCGAGGGTCCCTGGCAGTCCAATTCAAAACTGAAGGAGACTGCCAGGGACCCCCGCTATGTTAATCTGATGGGCCATCAGTCTGTCTACAGAAATGTCATAGAAAGGTTGCAGCATTACTGGGAGATTGCCCCAGATTTCCTAAGCAAGTGTTCAGATACTCGAGGCTGTATCTGTATTAATAATTAAGATGAAATAGATGCATGAATTATCCTGGTGGATAAACTTGTATGGAACATATATTCGCGGCATTTAATTTCTGTGTTCCCAAAAGTAGTCCTCTATGGCGCTGGAATCCTGGAATCTTCTTATCTCTCCATCAGTTGTACAGAAAAGAATGGATTAGACAAAAACTGTAAACTCCAAGACGAAGCGCTGCTCCATAGCGTGAAACGTGTTGAGGAGGAGGCTGTGCTGTAGCCTTTGTTCTTTGTGTGTGCCATGTCGGAATAAACCTAGTTCATCTACACAGACCGGATTTTGCCTGGATTTTTTGCCGTCTGCTGTAGCGCCGGATTCTTTCTCCATTTCAGTACAGGAAAGAATATAATGAAAAAGACTTCAATGGGTTTTACACTTTTGAATACTTATCACCACCTAATTGTGATGTCTCACTAGATATAATATATATACACCTAATATGTGAAATCCCTGGTGTATCAGACATACAACAAATGTACCAAAAAAAGGGGGGAAAGGGGATGTGCTGAAAGAACCTTCACTCCATGTAGGATTATAGCCGCTGGAATATCAGATATTTAATTACACAGTGAAATGCACCCTTATAGGGTGTATAAAATGAAGGAACTTAGCTCTTGTCTAGTAGCAATCTTCAAAGTTGTATTGTTTCATGCAGAGATCAAAGCTTGCACTCTACATAAAAACAGAATGAATACCACACATAGTGCAATACTGTAACAGACAAAATCTTTACTTAAGACATGAAAATAAAAACAATTGGAATCACACTCACTTATTTCCTCTTAAAATTGTACAGTGTGAACATTCAGGCCATCACAGCCCCTTTGCTTCTCTCTGTCCCGCAGAGTTGATGTTCCCGGTATGGGGGGATGGTGGGGGGTTGGTGTTGTAGTTGTCCCACCTCAAGTGTCTCCGCAGCGGCGTGCACTCTCCGCGTTGTCGTTGTTCTACCTGTGACATCAGCAGAGGCACTGACACTTCTCCAATGTAATGGAGCCGTCTAAGGACAAACTACCTTCAACTGAAGACTTCCAACAGACCGCTCTCCTTCAGACTCCTCTCTCCCACTCGGTTAGCTGGTGACTGCGATCGGCTCCGGTCAACGTTGCGCATGCGTGGCTCCGCCATACGCGTTTCTAAAACGACTGTTTGCTTCCTCAGGGGCACTACGATGAGGTTGATGTGTCATCCTTTTATAGTCCTTGCAGATTTTTATCAATTAGATAAAGTCCTTGTGATTGTCCAAAAGTTTGTTAACCCCATGTGTCCCAATTTGATATCATTCTTATTACAGAAAGAAAAGACACATATATAATAAAGCACACATCTTGGAGAATTAAAATAAAGAGTCCAAAAAAGTCCACTTAGGGTGGACAGAAAAAGAGAAACACACAAAGAGAGGAATATAGGAGGAGGGAGGAACAAAGATCACATGATCTCTATAGAAGGGACAATAAGTATAATGGATTTAGAGAAAGAGATGATGTAGGCGGACGGTCACAGAGGTATGCAAGGGTTATGGTGAAATTAAATAAGGCTTTTATTGTGCCTGTTTCTTTAACAACAGGAAACCATCCAAACAAGGGGTAAACAAAGCTTCTATTCACTTAGGAGTATTTCTAGTGAAATACTATGCAATCCACCACTCCCTTTAGATAAGCATGTCTCCCAGCCCCAAACATATAGCATGAAATGAACAGATATAAAAAGTCTTATAAATGAAAGTCTTATCTGTTAGCAGGGCTGCTGTAGGGGAAGCTTCTCAGCTCTCTTGGAACTGCACCCTAGTGTGCACAGGAAATGTCAGGCTCCAGGTTAGAATCTTGTCCCCTTTGTCTTGTGGTCAGCTTGTCGCTCAAGACATCTGCCCTTCCTTGGTTTAGCCCAGTTGTGGACTAAGGAATCTCTGCTCTGTCTCCAAGTTCAGCTCAGGTGTGAGCTAAGGAGTCTCACTTCCTGTCTCAAAAGACATGCTTTTCTAAGCAATCTAATCAGGCAGGTGGCATTTGTTAATTGACTACCAGCAGTTAACCACCACACTGCTAGATTAGAGGCACATTAACTGAACAGGGATAACTCCCCTGTTACAGATGACATAAGGCCATATAAAGAAATAAACGATTACCAGGGCATTGATGATAGGAGTGAACATGAAAGAGGGGAGGGGAGAATGTATCCCATTAGATGAGAACAATCTCTGTTTTTAGAGGAGAGAATGACGAGAGAAGGCTGGGAAGAAAGTGTGGGAGACAAGGAGAGATCCAGACCAGAAAGGCGGAAGAGGGAAGAAGATTCAGGGGAAAGAAGGGAGGAAAAAGAAAAGAAAAAACAATATACAAACAGCCAGCATTAAATAATAATGTTATAAATATAAGCCAGTACAAGAAGAAAAGGTCATGAGCAAGGGATTAACATTTGACCCACAAAAAAGCCAAATATGTTTGAACTATTTATTGACACACAAATTTGTGAGAAAACTCTCTTAAAAAATGTTTCATGAGAGATGCAATCAGTAGGTCAAGGATTGGTGTGGGTGCAGATAGACCACCTCTACAGGAAGGATTGTTAGTGGTGGATCCCTATTCACCATTCAGGAGTCAATCAACCTTTAATCCAAGTTTTTGCAGAGGTAACTATGTGAACACTTTCATGATTGAGGAGCTAGACCATGAAGCAAGTAATATTCAAAGTAGAAGAAATAATTTGAGTAAAGCAGAGAGGGAGTGTGTTAAGACCTTACAGTCCAATAAGGACATTGTAATTAAAATGACCGACAAAGGTGGCGGCTATAATCCTACAAGGAGTGAAGGTTTTTTCAGCACATCCCCTTTCCCCCCCTTTTTTGGCACATTTGTTATATGTCCGGTACTCTATATCTAGTGAGACATCACAATTAGGTGGTGATAGGTATTCAAAAGTGTAAAACCCATAGAAGCCTTTTTCATTATCTTCTTTCCTGTACATCTGATGGAGAGATAAGAAGATTCCAGGATCCAGCGCCATAGAGGACTACTTTTGGGAACATTTATCAAGAAGGACGTTTTGAACGTTTTGAACAAGCCTTCAAGTCTTCAGGGCAGCAGGAGACTGAACTTTCTACTATATCGGTATCGTATTTACAAAAGTGCAACACTGTAAGAAAATCCATCTTTAAGTGCAATAGTTGTGTATTTCATTTCTGTGCATGTGTGATGTATGAACCTAGTTGAAATGCATATGCGGGTTATTCAATTTTTGCGCACTGTATGAACTGTATGGAAAGCATGCGTAGTATAGGTATTGATAATTTAATGGAACGCGTACATTATCTTCATTATCCATTATCACTAGATATGTTTTCTACACGAACATGGTGTTGACTGTCATCATCCAGGGTAAATCTGCAACGAAAGGATGAAAATAAGGATTAAACAGTGACTAAAATAATGCAAATAGCTTTTAAAATAATGCAATCTTTTGGAATCGACATCATCTTCTAACGATCTCTTTTACAGATTCAAATGGAAAATAATTGTGAGATGATTATTTAGAGAAGAAAAAATGCTTGTTTCCTATATGAACATGGTGTTGATGCTCATCAGCTTGCCAACCAAGGATGAAAACAAGGATTAAACAATAACACAAATAAATGACTATGTTAAAAACTGTATTCTTAATTAAATTCATGTTTCAGTCATCAGTTGCAATCACTGATTAGTTCAACCCACAGTCCTCTAATGCCATGAAAGTGCATTGGTTGTGTATTTCATGGTCTTCAATTGTTCAGCAGTGTATTTACCCACCCTACTATTCTATTTAGGGACTAGCTTGTTAGTCAACACTAAACTTGGGCTATTATCTGGCAAGCTACACAGCTGTTATCACCAGATTTGCAGTTTTACGATTACTGTAGTAGCAACCCCCTCTATTTTTTGCTGCAGAGTTATTTTCAGCTTTTCTTGTATAGATTTCGGTGTTATCACACTCAGCTTGAAGTAATGGGTTTAAACGCCTGTTACACATTTTTTTATTTATATATATTACTACCAGATCCACTGGAGCTTTATTTTGAAGTCCTACTCTATTAACATTATACATTCCTACTTAAGAGTATGTTAAAAGTGTTTGTACAGTAATAGTACTGGTTATAATTCTGACAAACGGCTTCCTTATGTTGCTCTGCAATCTCTCCGGGCTCTTTATGACACTGTCTTTTAGGGTAAACAAATAGATTACATGTAAACAATATTATATTATTCAAGTTTTATCTTGTCCCACCAGCGGATTATAACACTTTAACTGAAATACATCAAAAATAAACCCAGCTCAATAGGAGCACTTACTAGACAGATATTTTCCTCTCTAGGGTTGGGCAGCTTATTACATTTCTAACTATACAAAATACAGAACTTTTATAATAGGTTTCAGAATTCCTAAGTTGAAAGTTTTTGTTACCTTGAAGGGGGCGTCCTCCCCTGACTGGCTGCCACAGCTTCCATGCTCTAGGAAGCCAAACTGCTTTACGTCCATGTTCCCCCAATTAGCACGGAAGGTGAGAGGAATTATAGCACCTGGGAACTCTGGTCTGTCTAGATCTCCTATCCATCAGCTTCAGCAACTGTGAAGCTGTGGGATGGATCACAATTACACTGTGGCTGCACTTTCTGATCGAAAATGAAGATATCTAAAACCAGGACAGAACATGCAACACAGACAGAGCTCAGTGCACATCCAGTGAAACTTATACACGGTACAGTGCCTAAATATGGTCTTTTAACATTTTGACCAAAGTGTTGTAAGCCCTTGAGCCACTACACGGCAGACCACATCTCAAGGGTACCTAACACTAATATAAATTCTTAATAACCTGTGCATTACCAGGAAGAATGATTTATAATAAATCTGTCAAAATTAGTTGCATAGTCCTACGTCTGATTGAAGCTCTTATTAACCTGTACATTACCAGGAAAAGCACTTTGTATTAGATTTGTCACAATCAAACTGCAAGCAAGCAAGTTCCCCTGAGAGTGGGAGATGCAATGGAGTGAGCTTTTAACCATTTGCAGTTTGATTGTGACAAATCTAATACAGAGTGCTTTTCCTGGTAATGTACAGGTTAATAAGAGCTTCAATTAGACTTAGAACTATGCAACTAATTTTGACAGATTTATTATAAATCATTCTTCCTGGTAATGCACAGGTTATTAAGAATTTATATTAGTGTTAGGTACCCTTGAGATGTGGCCTGCCGTGTAGTGGCCAAAATGTTAAACTAAAAGACCATTTCATTTAATTGATATCTATACATATATATGTAGGCACTGTACCGTGTATAAGTTTCACTGGATGTGCACGGAACTCTGTCTGTGTTTCATGTTCTGTCTCTGGGTTTAAATATATTGCCATGCTCAGTAGCACTCCTCTGTGACACTTATATGCTTATATATATGTTGTGGTTATTTTGGGGGTTCAATATGAGCTTGTTGGTGTCCTGTATGTTTTACGAAAATGAAGATAAGCTGCCTAATATGCTGGGACTATGTCACACGTATACAGTTGAATGTGCTCACTGTAAAGAGAAAATTGATAATTGCGCCAACCGTAGTATAGTATAGTTCAAGATTTCAGTCCTTCACAAAGTGTAAACCTGCTGCCCGAGTTTCTTAGAGGTGATTCACCAACCTCTATGTAATGTCAGAAAAAGGGGGGGGGAATCCTCCGGCGCGTCGTTCCACTTGTGATACAGGGACACATGAAATGTAAAATAGAGAGGGGGACCACAATCAGGGGTAAATCAATACATAATAGTACCTTGTGGATTTAAAAAGGGAAACACACTTACATTAAGTAACAGATCTTCAACTACAGATGGGTGGGAGGGGGACCTCTTGATGGTTCCTCAAAAAGGGAAGGGAAATATAGTGTAACACTGTTTATTAACAACAAATAGAATAGAAATTAAAAACTCACAAGCGGCCAATAATTATTGGCTTAGAGAGGAGATGTCTCCAGACTCCACAGAGCGTCCTTCCAAAGAATTGGTGGTCTTTTGTGGCTTCCGTTCCAGCTGATGAGATGGTGAGATGGTATGCCAGGATACAGTTAACAGCAGGGAGGGTCTCCAGGAACTCGTGCACGAACCAGGTCTCCTTCCCTTTGTCTTTCTCCTTACACACTTCTTACACAGCTCCCGCCTTTCGTGCATGCGCATGCGCTCCGGACAAAATGCTGGCCAAGATGGAATAGTACTTTCTCTCCTCTGTACGGTGGCCTGTGATGCCCAAAAAACCATCAGACGCATTTCACATTAGCTTCCTCAGTGACGTGTGCTCACTGCCATGTAGACAATGACTCAGCTGCTTAGCGTTGTCATTACCACAAGGTATTCATAATAATGGGGACTCTCCCCACTGATGCACGATAGCCTGTCCCCCGTGACACTCACTGTCATTTAGAGCTGTGTAAGATGACTAATAATTCACCCATTCTGGTGTGTTAGTACTCATTTTTGGTCACCTTTCCTTGAGGTGCTCTTTGCCACTCACAACAAACAGTTACAAGACCAATTTGGGCTATCTCCTTGCTGTACTGCTCATCAGTGTTGTCGTTGCTTTTAGGTTTCATCATTTCTTACCCCATATGTTTTATCTATGTTGTATCATTATATTTGTTTTCAGGCTTTAATCATTTCTGTCACTGGGATATCACTTGCAATAGAATATTCATACCATTCGCTCCTACCATTATGTTTTCATATTCTTATATATATATATACCTTATTACTTTGGTGTAGGTGACTGAGTGCATGCAATTTGGGAACTTCTTGTATCTCTGCCCCCATCTGGATGTATGAGACACCTGTGTTTGTACATACATTTTTCAACACGCAAACATATTTTAACAGATTTAGAACTGAACACTTACCCACACTTAACATTTATTTATCTATAAATCTCACCCTATACATGCAACCCATAGTTTCCTATCCATGGGTCGCTAGAATTTATATTAGTGAAATGTAAATATATTATAAAATTGCAGGTCTTTATTGATACAAATATAAACATCAGCCTAAAAATAAAAGTAAAACTGACTGCTGTTTGGTGGTGTACCCCACACAGTGATTCCAATAAAGTTAATAGGCTCTTAGTACAATACCCCCTGTTGAACTCTGCGACCCCCGGACCTTACTTCTAAGTTGACTGTGGGACAAAGAGTATCTGTGTAGTGGAACTGGGTCACAGGGGAACAGCAAGAGATGGGTTAATGTTTCAAGAGTATAGTTTGAATCAGATCACTAACCAGGACATGGGGACTCAACTACACACTTACAAGGCTTTTCAGAAACTGTTATCTGTGAAATTTCGTCTCCTGGTATCAGAGTCCTGAATAACTGTACATACTGTACTGTGGCTAATTGGTTTTAATCCTATTTATTTCTGAAAATGTTTATATTCTGCTACTTGCAGTCACTTTTACTTTCCCTGATGATTGTCCAGGCTGAGACACACAATACCAAATAATTATCTGATTGCCATTAACTACCCCATTGTTTCATTTAAATTGGATGCCTGGGGAATATGACTTTTGGGGACTGTTAAAAGAGACAAGTTCCTTGCCACTGGCTAGACAACTTGAAATCTTGCTGAGCAATTCTAAACATTTTACAGTAAATGTGATATCAGGGATGAACATATTGTACAAAACAAACAGTACATTATCTATTGATAACTTGTATAAATACTGAGCATGATGTCATCATTACCAAAATAAAAGGGTGGATGATAAAAAAAATTCACAGGACCTGGTTAAAATAAAAACATATTTTTTTTTCCACAGGAATTAAATAAGTAATATTTTCCTTTAAAGCGTGATTGTAGTATTTTTTTTGTTTGTTTTAACTTCCCATATATTAATACGGGACTGATCTCTAAAATGTACATCTTCATACGATATTACTTATATTGCATGGTCTTTACAGGGCACGCATTCAACTTTTTCCAAACAATATTTGTTGTATTTTTTTATTTTATTCTCATTGTTTAACGTGATGTGTATATTGTTGGCTTTATACAAATATAAAAAGCAGCAATAATAGTAACACAAATCCAGAAAATATTTAACTATTTCAACATTGATCACAGACAGCAAAGCATCTAAAATATGACTCATTTGCGGCACAGTATATTTCATTTTTCCTATAGTAAGTCCCCATCCATGAAGCTTGATGTATTTGCCTTTGACTGCAATGAGACAAGAAATCTCTGCTACTGTTACTAATGGATGGAAAATATGTCAGTATATATGATATTAGGAGAACAAATGTTATTTGAAAATCAATGTTAATGCAGTGAATTAGAAACAAGAGACATTAAAATTAAATTAAAGTTGACTAAATTACCTACATTCATAATAATAGCTATTGCCGCTGTGTAAGTGCCACTTACTAAAGCACCCTAACACTGAGATATTAATTTAATAGAATCGATAAAACAGCATAATGTATTCACTGCCAGAGGGTTTTGCAGGACATTGCTACAGTAAGCAAGGGGTTGCCAGCCCCTTTTGCAGTGAAAGGTTATGTCAAACATTCCTGAAGCCACTACTTTAACTGTAAGCTCTGGCAACATGTCCCAGATTTTTTGAGCATGTTTATTCATACTGTATGTTTCATGGAATTTTTATGACCATGAAAAGTTCACTCAAAAAAATTACCAAATACTGCCAGCTTCTCAGTTTCAATATCGCAAAACTATCAAATATTTGCCATACAGTATATGTTTCATAGTTACCCCACCCAAAGAAAACACATTCATATTTGCTAACTTTGAGGTAGAAGTGTCTCTGTGAGTGAGATTTGTGTGCTCTATTTTGGGGGTGGAGGGAGGTAAGTACTGTATTGTTTTTTTTAATATATATTTTTTTAAATAGCTGCACATGTTTAAAAGCTGTCATAGTGCAATTGGGGACAAAAGGTTTGCATAACTTTAACAATGGCTCCAGGGAGAAGTCTGAAGGCCACAGGTATATTCTGCTATCAACATCAATGCCCACTTTCCTTTTTTATATGTAGCTATGTATCGTATTTTGAACCATGAAACTTTTCATTATGCTAACGCTAAATGAACTAACTGAGCAGGCAATGAAGCGATAGGTCTTTAAAGCCCATAATTGAAGGAGGCACCTTCCACACTGAGTTGAGTGCAACTCCAGCACTAACATGGTTAGTTTAAAAAACTGTTAACTAGCTGTTTTCAATAGACCACACTTGCTGGTATCTTTTAGATTTTTTTTATCAAAAAAGAAAATATATTTTTTTGGTTTTAAGAAACAGCACACACACAAAATTAGTAAAGTCATAGAAGATACAAAACAAGATAAATCTATTTACTAGTTTTGGTACCAATGTTAGATCAAGAATGTGCTACAAGAATGAACACATTATTATATTATATTGTTTCCCATGAATATAAAGATGCATCCCTGAAGATAAAGTCCAAACCTGTGTCTATGTAGGTGCATATGTGACTGATCATAACTGAATTAGGTTGCGCCAGGTTATCACAGTGCACCCACCGGATCATGTTACCTCCAGCCTTAAGTGCCTGGAAATAGAGAGACATAATTTCTGTTAACTCCATGTCTGTTATGTGGTGAAATGTTAAAGTTTCATCCATTTTTAGTCTTGACGCTGCAACTGCAATTTGAAACAAAACCTGGTCTGCGAGAACTGAAATGATTCCAGTTTAATTGGACAAAATTGAGACCTTCATACAGAGCCACATTTGCAACACTAACTATAGTCTAGGATTATTATAATGAATCTCTAATAATTATACACTGTTTTCTGTCTGCCTGGCAAGGTAGGCAACTGTCCACAGCATTGTGAGGTCATCAGTGACATCATCAAGCAATCAGAAATAAAGTCGAGGCAGTGAGAGAGGTTTTGACATTACTCCATTTATTTATTTATAAAATGTTTTACCAGGAAGTAATACATTGAGAGTTACCTCTCGTTTTCAAGTATGTCCTGGGCAGAGTTAAGACAAATAATACATGGTTACAAATACAGTTACATAAGTGAAAAGGGTATACATTATATACAAGACATTGCATGCACAGTTAAAGAAAATATATATTATGGGCGTATGAAACAGTTACAGACCAAATTAAAATGTGAGACAGCTTTAGATTTGAAAAAACTTAAACTGGTGGTGGATGTGAGAGTCTCCGGTAGGTTGTTCCAGTTTTGAGGTGCACGGTAAGAGAAGGAGGAGCGGCCGGATACTTTGTTGAGCTTTGGGATCATGAACAGTCTTTTGGAGTCAGATCTCAGATGATAAGTGTTGCATGCGGTAGGGGTGAGGAGCTTGTTCTGATAGATGGGTAGCTTGACCAGAAAGTATTTGAAGGCAAGACAGGAAAGATGAACTTTGTGCCAAGACTCAAATGATGACCAATCTAGTTCTTTGAGCATTTCTCTGTGATGTGTGTTGTAGTTGCATTGGAGAACAAAACAGCATATTGAATTGTAGAGGGTGTCAAGTTTGCTAAGTTGGGTTGGGGTGCCGAGCCATATACTATGTCTCCATAGTCAATAATTGACATTAACATCTGTTATGCGATACGCTTTCTGACCAGCAGACTTAGGGAGGATTTGTTCCTGTAAAGTAAACCTAGTTTGGCATAGGTTTTTGATGTCAGGGTATCAATGTGCATCCTGAATGTTAAGTGGGAGTCAAACCATATGCCCAGGTTTTAAAACTATTAACAGGAGTTTGGGAGGTGTTAACGTTGGTTCTGATCTGGAGCTCTGTCACTGGAAGCTTTAAAAATGTAGTCTTGGTCCCAAATGCCATTGTTACAGTCTTGGCAATGTTTAAAAACAGTTTGTTTTGGGAAATCCAGTTTTCGAGTCTCAAAAAGTCAGATTGAAGTATGTGTTCAAGGTCGGAGAGGCTATGGCTGTGTGCATATAGGATTGTGTCATCTGCATACATGTGTATTGAAGCTTTCTTACAAGCTGTGGGAAGATCATTAATGAACACTGAGAAGAGTAGGGGCCCCAGAACAGAACCTTGCAGGACACCACAAGTGATATCCAGGGGGTTGGAGTTAGAGACTGAGATGGACACATGTTGGGATCTACCTGATAGGTAGCACTGAAACCAGTTTAAAGCATGCTTCCCTATTCCAGAGCTCTGGAGTTTGTTAAGCAGGATAGCATGATCAACAGTATCAAATGCCTTTGCAAAATCTAAGAATATTGCACCAATGATATTGCTCCAAAGTAGTTACAAACATTTTTCAACAGTACAATACATTGTCGCATTAGCTTGACATTGAAATATAAGTAAAATTGATGTTTTAGATATTATTTTCTATAATGCACTTTCATTGGGATTTTAGTTTGTTTACTTGACAAAGTCATTACTTACTGTAACACTACTCTTATACAATGCAAAAAAGGCAAACGGGCGATCTGATGAATGACCGGTTAAATAAAAAAGACAAGCAAGGCAACCTGAAACTTCAGAAGGAAGGAATAGAAGATTTGGAGCTGATAGAAATAGACATTGGCAAAATAGGCAACACAAAATAATGGAGCAAATAAATGAGACTATACACAGATAGAAAAGACGACAACATCCAAAACATTAAACTATCAAACAAAGAAGACAAGAAACAGATTGAGTCTGATACAGACAAAGACAGAGAACAATCCACAACATTTAACATCACTAATACAATAACATGAACCACTAGCAACTAATACAGGAATATAGTATTAGTAACATGACACAAAAATGTAATCAGTGCGGCACAAATAATTTTATTTTAGAAAGAAATTATACAAAAAAAATGCTCATTGTAGCCAAAAAGCTGCCAGATATAGGAGCACCACCTAAAGAAAACAAACATTTACTTATGCAAAATGTACATGTTCGCTTTTAAAATAGAATATACATAATATTTACATTTAAATCACAAATGTAAATATGGTGGGGAATAAAACTTTTCCTTTTTAGGGATTGAAAAAGTCGTTAAAAATGAACGAGGGGAGATTCTGTAACCCTTTTGGACAGCAGGGAGGCATATTGGATTTTTATTTTAAAAACCTGCTTCCCTGCTGGGATGAACGTAGAATGGAATCTCGGCCATTTTGTAACATAGAACCTTTTGGTTATATAAGTATTTTTAATGAGATATTATTTGGCTGCTTTTGCATTTGCATTGCAACGCATAGCAGGCAGTGTCATCTGTTCTCATGCTAAGGTTTATTACAGGGGTAGATTGAGAGACGCCGGCTTAAGATACTTTGTTTCTTCCTGAGATCCGCTTTTCCGCAGTTCATTCGGAACGTCATGACGTCTACGTTTTTGGTGCGAAGCGGAGATTTCAGCTGGAATTTTAAAGGACTGCCTGACACACTAAATTTTACTTCTTGATAAAGTATTTCAGTAAGAAATGTGTAGGAGGTTTACCTCTGTGCATATGTCTTGCCATTAAATTCTTTTTGCATCCTTTGGACCCTACTCCCTCATTTTTACTGTGCGCTGCTTTCTTCTTCATCTCAATAGCTACAGCCAGATACGAAATGGCTACATATGTATAGACAGCCAGCAACAGTGATACAATTAATTCAAAAATAGCAGAGAAATCGAGTATGTGCTACATATGTTTTATTATTTACCACCAGGCACCAAGTACTATCTGCTTAGCAAACGTCATTGTATTGATGTAGCCGCATGCAGTCTTTTGAGTTTTTTTCACCTTATGTATTAAAAGTTTCCATTTGATAATTTTCATATACAGATATCGTCTTTCTAAAAAGTATCTGCACGCTTATACAGCCTGTTACCTGATTACCAGGCTAGAGGTCTGTGTTTTACCACACTGCAGTTGGTAACTAAACATTAACTAGCCATTCACTATTACTCATGGACAGCGTCCATATACAGTATATATACTAATTAGTGTGGTTATCTTTTGTGAAAATTATTTAGTTTTGTAAAATATAGGAATTTGTACTTTCATTGGTATTACTTTGATATAATATATACCAAAGTACAATCTGTGTTAAACAGTTCTGTATAGGAGTGCACCCACCCAAAATGATTTTTTTTCTCTCTTTTGTCTCTATAGCGTTGGTTCTGTTTAGCTTCCTAGGAAGCGACTATTCTTGGTTAGCACCCTCCCAGTATAGAGCAAGCGTATATCATCTATTGTTTCTGATAGAAATAGACATCGACAACATGGAGAACATGAGTCCATCAAACAAATAGAGAGAAGACAAATACATAAAAAAATGTAAACGCCCAACTTTGTCTTTTACCGCAAATGTTTTGCGGGCTCTGGCTAGTATATTATAATAACAATATAATTGTATTTACTGAGGAGGTTACAGTGTTTATTCCCTGTGTAGCTACCCTGTTTTTCTTTTTTCCTAATTAAAAAGAGCTAAGTAAATCTTTACATTTTCTGTGTTCTGAATTTAAACAATACATGTATAAGTGTATATTCCCCTTATGACACTTAATGATGTACCCTATTTTTCCCAGAGAACTGCTACAAATGTTTTTCTTCTTTGTAACTGCTATTTCAAAGTTACTTTCGAAAAGGCATGGAATATAATTATGCTTTTTGCCTTTTGATCACAAACTGACAGAACACTTCCACTTTTCTTCTCAACTTTACAGGCAGTACAGGACTTCTGTAATGCTTTGAAGTTTAGTGCTCCTTTGATGAAGTAGCTAATTAGTTTTAGTTCCATTTATTTCTGAAGGTGTTTATAAACTGCTACTCCCAGTCACTTTCTTTCCCTGATGATCGTCCTAGCTGAGACCAAAATATCAAATCTTTCTTTGATTGCTATTTAATACACAATTGTTTTATTTAAATGGGATGCCAGGGAAATATGACCCTTGAGGATCCTTAAAAGAGACAAATTCCATGACACTGGCTGGACACATGGGAATCCCACTGAGCACTTCTAAACTTGTAAATGGGATATCAGTGATGAACATACAGTACAATATGCCTCAAACAGCTATCTACCAATTAACCCTTACATTTTAACTGGTAAGTGGGACCCCATTTGAACTCTAGCTCAGCTTCATTACTCTGATTCCTAAACCAAGAAGAAAATGTGTGTGCTGCTCGTTTGCTCAGCTCATTGGACCTGTTTCACCATGAACATTTTTTATTTTTTTACAAAGGAAACATAAACCTAAATATGTTACCAGTTTTTATAACATGTAGGTATGTATATATTCATTTATATAGTGCCGTCTAGGTACATAGTTCTTTACAGCAGTAATACAAGACATACCTGTAATAATATAACACATAACAGGAATAAGCACTTGAGATATAAAAGTAATATTAGGAAAAGGAGTCCCTGCATCGATAGATTACAATCTAAGTGGTAAATTGGAAGAACGAACAGAGACAATAGGAGGGTTTTCTGGTCAGTGCATCTGCAAGGGGCCAAGGTCAATGTATGAGGTGTGTAGTTTCAGCCACGGAGTTACCCCTAAGCTTCATTAAAGAGATGTGTTTTCAAAATGTAGATATTTTCATATACCACGTGATTATAATTGATTTCTTAACAGATGCAGCAGATTTCATTGTTCCCTTTTGGTGGGATACAGTAAGTTGATATTCTGCCCCAACTTTGCAATTGAATCCTATGTAGCCTCTGTGATATGGATAGGGTTAGTTATCTGGTGGAATGAAAAAGCTATCTACATTTTCATGTGTATGTTAACTATTTGTTTGCTACTTGTGTTTTATATGCAAATGCATGATAAGGTAATGACAAACGTGATGTAACCATACCTCATAAATACATGTTGATGGACATGACCTCAGGCCAATGACTGTGAAACTAGGAAAGGACTAACATAATTGGATGTTAGAAAAGGATGATGTCACAGAAGGAGGGACAATAGGAGAAACAGGAAGAGATGAGCATGTGAGAGGGCAAAGCTTTGGGGGCTGCAGCAGAGAACAGTACCTGGTAATGAGAAACCAACAAGTGTTGCACCCAGCATTGCAGATTAGTCAGGTAGTAGAGCCCCCCCCCCCCGCCACCCCAATCAGGACAGAGTTGGAACAACCAAGGAGAGTGCTGCAAAGAGACCCAAGGCGGCTGCAGAGGTGGGGGAGCTCTGAGTAACCTATGAGGAGAGGCATTCAGGGAATCGTTCTGATACCCTGCAGTATCCTTTGCATGTACACACATAATGTGGCAAATTACTACTCGGTGTAGTCCCATCGCTGGCCCCAGTAACTGCAACTTTATTAAATAGTCAAGGAGCTTGTAGCTAAAGAGGGGAACACCATGAAAGAGCTTCACAGCGAGACGTACCCCACATGCCCTACGCCCTTTAAGGACATTCCCTCTACCTTGCCTGCGGCACTCATAAAAGCCATGGGGGAATAAGTGGAAAGTCCTTACAATCCCACACAGGGGACAGCTACTACCGGCTGCAGACCTTTTCAGGCGTGAGCCCTACCTCACCTGGAGAGAATGATTTTGAGAACTGAATAGAGAAGGCCACACAGATGGTGCAAGAATTGGGGGGTTAACAGAGTTTAGATTTAGGAAAGCCTCAAAGTGCCCGCTTTAACTATATTAAGGGCAGCCACCCTTTACACATACCTGCACACCTTAAAAAGTAGATTCAGGGCTTCTGAAAGCGGAGACGAGCTCTACTTACAGTATAAAGGGGAGTAATAACAAGATGGATAGAAGGTATTGAAATTCCTACACAGATCAAAGGGGGCCCTACAGAGGCTCATGTGACACCTAGGAGTCCTGGTAGAAAGAATTGATCATACCCAAGTAGAACAGCTAATATGCAGGGTGCCTGTGGGTGATATGACGAATGTATACCGCTTCTATGAAAAAAGAGAGAGGCCCCCTAAGTTTTAAGAACTCTAAATAGAGATATGGGATGAAGAAGAACAGATGCGACTGTCCAAATTGAGGTCAAATAAGAGTGTAGGGGCTTGCAGCCGATGGGGATCTCGCTACAGTGCTGCCAAAGGATGGCCAGGGAGAGAAGATCCACCGCAAGCAGGGACACCCGAACAGAATGGATTTTACATATCAGGCAAGCCCTCCAATAGAGGCCCAGAGCTTATGGCCTCCTTACGGATAGGAGAAGTACCAAGAGAATATGTTCAGTCCGATTGAGAGGAAAGGCTCAGGTGGACCCTCAGGAGAGAAATGTCCTCTAGAAAGGGGATGAATATAAGAGCACCTCCTGCTCTGATGGACACTTGCCTCAACTTCTCCTAAAGGTGTATTGAAGAGGGACACTATGCCAAGCACAGTAGTAAACAAGAAAATCTGCAATATGTGATTAAGAGGTCTGAATCTAACCAAGGAAATTACAAAATGAACCATGTGAAAGAAAAATACTGGCCACCATATGACACAAGGCTCCACCAAGGCTATCCTTGCTAACAAACCGGAATGATAACACATGCGTAAAGGCCTTTTTGACCCCCCATGAGTGGAAGCACACATCAAAGGAAGCAGATGGGATGTCCTCCTAGGTACTGGTTCCCAGGCAAGATAATGTCAGGATCTCCTAGACATCCTGCTCCTAGCCATAGTTCCTTTCTCTGTCCACTGGGTGTGATGCTGGTTTCTGTCTGCTCTGGGGTTCCTCTGTCTGTCTTTCTCCTTCTGTTGCTCTTGTCCTCTGCTATTATAGTTTCCTGTTTCCTGTTCCTTCCTAGCCTTTGTTTTGTGTCCATACTCCCATGCCCATGCTTCTGCCAAGTTCCATTCTGTATTTTGTCTTGTACATATTGAAGGCTCTTGCTAGTGTTCTGGCTTGTCCCCATTTGTTCCCTGATCCCTGCTCCTTGGTCTCAGTCCCTGTGCTCTTATCTCAGTTCCTGCTCCCCTGCCCTGCTCCTGCTTTCCAGTTGCTAACCCCTGCTTGGACCCCGACGATCCTGCTTGCTGCATGCCACCAAACCCTTATTGTGACCCAGATGATCCTGCTTGCTGCCTGCCATCGAAACCTGCTTGTGGCCCCAACAATACTCGCTCCAGCAGGCTCCTCTTGACAGAAAAGAAAGGCCACTTCTGGACCTCGTTGTAACAGATTCATCCACTGCCTATTTCAGCAGACCTCTCCCGTTTGCATTGGGATGAAGATAAGTACTCTCTTAGTGTTTGGAAATTGTGGATTTCTAAAGTTCTTTCTTCAAGTTTTTCTGCAGATTTTGTTATATCCTTATTTTTGTCCCTGAGCAGAGTTCCTTTTTTCTTTTTGTGGGAATTTCAGCTGAAAAGGTTAAAAAAAACAATTGTGTTCAAAAAAACATTTCTGCTGAGGCAAGAACTGCTGCTTCAGAGACCAGTGCACTTTTATTTGAGATTTTTTGCAGTGCCTGGTTTTACCACTTCTGACCCTCATATTCCCTTTTCCAAAAGGTCAGCTTGTATTTCCCTGCATTACCTGGTTTCACCACTTCAGACTCTCAGACTTGTATTTCTAAAACAGACTTGTTTTACCTTGATTTACTGCTTTCCCTGGTTGGGCCATTGCTATTCCAAGGGTTCTCATTTCAAAAACAAGAGTACTTCCATTGTTTTGTTGCTACATGCCATGATTTCACTGTAACCTGTGATATTCCTATGCTTTATTCTAAAAGTTTCAGATGTAACCGCAACTCCCTCTGTCTTTAGTTTCTCGCAATCTGTGATATTCCTATGTCTGATTCTAAAGTTTCAGTCATAAAATTACTATGTACAATAATCCGCAACAGCCAGGTTGTTTTTTTTTTTTTGGTGGCGCCATGTAAAGAAAGTGAAGCCAGCCAATCAGAATGGCTGTGCTTTCTTTCCCTGTAACATGATGTCATAAAAGAAACATGGCTGCCATCACATGGTAATTCAGCCAGATTGTGGAAACTGTATCCCCAATCTGATTGGTTGGTGTAGACCTTGTGCCAGAGTTTTTTGTGAAAGGATATGACGTCATCCAAAGGGAGTCAAATGGTATCCACCAACCAATCAGATTGGGGATATTGTTCCCACAATCTGATTGGCTGAAGTATCATGTGACGGCAGCCATGTTGCTTTTGGTGACGTCATGTTAAAGGGAAAGGAAGCACAGCCATTCTGATGGCTGGCTTCAATTCCTTTACATGACCACCAAAAAAAAAAACAAACATGGTTTTCACAGCCAATCAGGAAGAAGCCTTTAGCTGGTGCAAAAATCTGTCGTGCTTTTAAAGTAAGATTCACTTATCACTGCGTCGTGAATCGCGCTGATTGGCAAAAAATGGCACATTTTGCTAAAGGCAGGCACAAAAGGTGCTGGACTTAGAAAAAAAATCTTTGTTTACCTTTTTGCAGGCACACCATCCATACAACAGGCCCGTGGGTGTCCCCGGCTGATCCCGTGGGGGTCCCCGGGTGATCCCTGCGGAACTACGGGGGTCCCTGGTGTTCCGGGGGTCCCCATGGTTATCTGTGGGGGTCCCCCGCGGGCGTCTGGGTGTCCCCCACGGGTGTCCATAGGTCCCTGCGCCCGTCCGCAGCCTGCGGTAAAAATGGTGTGCCCCCAAAAAATAAACAATATTTGTTAAAAAAATACAACCCCCTCGCACCCTCCCCACACCCCCTAACACATACACTGCAGTAATGGACAAAATTACTATTATCCACATATGGATAATAGTGCATTTGCCCATTAAAAATACATTAATCACAATAAATAAAATAAATACTGCGGGGGCACTCACCCTTGTCCGGCACCCACAATGAAGGCCATCCTCATCTTTATTACCGCCCATGCCCTCAGGTGCTGAAAAACATACACAAGAATAAAAAGAGCCAATCTAATGTCCCCTAACCCCTTAATCATCGTAGCGGTCATTAACCGCTATAGTAATTATGGGGTTAACCCACCCTCACCCACCACTCACTCGGGAGGCCTAAATACCCCCTACTACACACCCGTGAGGCCTAACCACCCTCATCCACTACCCACCTGGGAGACCTACCCAGCCTCGGGGACAATAATCCCTTCCCCCACCCACACTAACCACAATAAAAACAATACACAGCCCCACAATAAACATAACTGTATTTAATAAACAATACATAACCCACCCACCCCCTGTGCACCCCCCCATACAACATGATTTATTCTTTGACATACAGGGTTAATACCCCAGGCCCACGGGAGTCCCCGGTGGTCCTGGCGGGTTTCCGCAGGCCCCACAGTGTACCAGTACTCCAGGGTCTGGGGGCCTACGGGTGGTCCCCGCCAGGCACTGTGGGCCTCCAGGTGGTCTCCGTGGGTCACGGTGGGCCCCAAATGGGGTCTCAATGGATGGGCCCGCGGTTTTCTGGGGGTCCCCGGGTCAGCCCCACAGGTGTCTTAGGGTCCTCGACTTCTTCCCTGCAGGTTTCCCCTGTGGGTCCGCAGTCTGATACCCGTGGGCATCTGGGGTGTTATCAGGTGGTCTCCAGATGTCCCCGCAGACCTAAGGAACAAACCCTGTATGTCAAAAAAATAAAACAAGGGCCTACATTTAAATAAATCAATAACATCCCCCCCCTTCCAACACATACAGTACTGTAATGCTCAAAATAACTATTATTCAGATATGGATTATAGATTATTTGTCCATTATTAAACACATTAAATAGCATAATAAAATAAATACAGTTCTACTAACCTCAGCAATATGAATCACCTCCGTCAGCAAGGGCCCTCTGTCCTCCTTTGCCAGAAAAATACACAGCAAATGCATTGTGATATCACTTAACCCCTTAATCACCTTATCGGTAAATAACCACAAACCCTGCCCCGATACCTACCCTTCACCCATTCATTTGTACAGTGGCTTCATCATGCCCATATATGTATATACATAAGATTTCGTCTTACCATGGTATCGTATTGCCTATATATATAATATATATAAATATTATATATATATATATATATATATATATATATATAAAAGGAAAGAGAAAGAAGCCCAAAATGATAGCACTCTAGTATACCATATGAGATTTCAAAAATAAACAATTTATTTATTTACTGTCACAGAACATAATAAAAGAAAGCATAGAATTTTTAAAATTAGGCATAGATCCCCTGTACGTAAGCCATAGCAATTGCTAACTAGCATGTGAGTCAAATAGGACACAATATCTCAATGAGAAATGACAGACAAACAAGGTCTGAAGAAGGAAGTTGCAATACAAATAACTCACAACCACAGTATGAAGGAAATAACTGTAACCAAAATTACTAGTCACCCACTACACAGATCACGGGATGAGTATAGTATACAAAATGGTCCCTTTTTTTTGTTTTGTTTTTGCATGCTCAACACAGCTATGCACAAAGTCAATGCTGTAGAATAGACAAAGTGAATGAATATGGGTCCAAGTATGTGAGTAAATAAATAAATTGTGTATTTTTGAAATCGCATATGGTATACTAGAGTGCTATAATTTTGGGCTTCTTTCTCTCTTTCTGCTTACATATTCATTGGCCCATTTAGCACCACTGACATACTACTAAGTATTTAAATAAATGTTGTCAGTTTTTGTTTACCTTTATTAGTCTTGTGGATGCGGGGTCCACTCTCTCTCTTAGCATACTGTATATCTATATATAGGCTCTAGTAGATCATGTGACAAAATGTATTTTGAGAGCCCACGTCGCGTCTTGGACGCTATAAAGATGGCGACGACACTAGCATCCGATGCCCCATACAGGGGCCTGTAACTCTGGAAGCAGGGGGTCTCTGAGCCAGAAATCAATGCGGTTTAGCTCAGGAGAACCCCTGCTCTCGCACAATATTATTTCAATGTACATGAATGCAGCTTCATTACCATAGCGGCTGTCCGCTAAGGTAATGAATTATTGTTTATTGGTATTGGTGTTTTGATACTAGTGTACATGTGTAGGGGGTCTCCTGAGCTGAACCGCATTGGTTTCAGCCTCGGGGACCCCCTACTTCATGACACACAGGCCCTGTTATGGGGTGCCGGTATTCCCTGAACTTGTAAAGTTCCCGCGTCAATGTGACCGGGACATTTAAATTCTGATGGGGATACTGGCACCCCAAAATGTGGCCTGTATCTCCTGAAGTAGGGGGTCCCCAAGGCTGAAACCAATGCGGTTCAACAAAGGAGACCCCCTGCACATGCACACTATTATTAAAAATAATATTTGTACAGCACGATCGCCTGTAAAAGCCGTGCATTGAGACGCAGCGTCTCCATGCAGTTCTTACAGGCTGCTTTATTTATATCAGTTATCGTGCTATATAACTTTAAGCAAGATAGCAGGGGGGGAAAGAAGTTGCTCGTACGATATGGCACTTTTTGCCCAGGCAAACCGAAAACATGCCTTAGTGAATAGCGCATTTGTCTTCACACTTTTGCGCCCAAGCAAAATTTTCCCATTTCAATGCAAATAATCGGAGCCTAGTGAATCACCCCAATAGAGAGAGAAAGAGAGAAAATACCCAACTTGTATGGCCAAAGAGCAGCGTTTAAGTACAATCCTTGGGGTACTTTTTAAACATATGTACAAGACACCGATATTGTAAAAATTATTTTCAAAATGAAACCGACTATAGAAAGAGACTGTCTATAATTCCCAGTTGCATAGTTGTGATCTAAATAAAAAGCTGTATTAAAATGTTAGTGGTGTAGCATTCTGGATGACTTCTTGACTATTTTTTCATTTATCTAACTGTGTAAGCTGAAAAAACATTTACAGAAAAAGAACACAATATGAGCATTGCCCTTTTCTCATATTCTGTAGTTCTGTTTAATACAGAAAAGGTGCACTATACAATGTATATCTTATGAAATAGTGAGAACAATAAGCTGCAGAATTTCCTGTAGATAAAATTTTCATTTAGAAATACAGTACTGAGTAGAATTTCTTTACAGAAATGTAGAATGCTATTCATTAAAAAAAAAAATTCAAAAATGAAAAGCAATAATGAAGCTAAAGAGAAAAAAATCATATTTACTGTATCTGTTGTTAACCAATATGGTTTGAAAATCTGCAAAATGTCAAGAATTCTGTTGAAATTCCACTGAGGTGGAAAGAGATAGTTTCATGTACAGTAGCTTTAAGCATCACTGGCGATTGTACATTTAAAGAATTTCTGGTCCCTACATCCAATAAAACAAGAATCTTCTACTATAATAAATATGTGATTTCTTCAGAAATTATTTCTGGCATGTGATCATAGAAATATGTAAAGCAGTGAAGCAGCTGATGAGTACTATAATCCTGCAATTAATGCAATACTGTAACTGTAAACTAACTGTTGCAGGAAGCTGCCATTCACTTAACTTTCCCAATTACTTTTTATTGTAATTTGTTAAAGATTTTTTTTCACAGTAGTAGTGTAAGGACGTCTGTTTAGTGCTGCTTGGAAGAGTTAACATTGATACAGATAACATACACCAAGTACCGCAATGAATTTGTGCACCCAATCTGACAATAACTCCTATACAAGCCAATTGTTTGGTTTGTATTTCTTAAATGAGGTATGTGATGCCATTATGATTGACCTTTGCCATTTATTGAAATTCGTGAATAAATAATTTGGCTAATTTTTGCTCGTTTTACTTTCCCACAAAATATTTTACATAAAAATAATTATATTAAGATATTGATCGATCTTCCTGCCAACAATTCTTTACCAATGAGGGTGTTTTTTTTCCACAGGAAAATTTGAATACAATGTGAACAATGTGTAATGCTAAGCCCATTTGTCATTCAACATTGATGCCACCAGATAATAGGCAAATAATGAGTACAGGCATACCCCGTTTTACGTACACCCGCTTTACGTACCCTCGCAAGTACGTACATTTATTTTTAGTTGCACCATACCCCTGTGTACGTACGCGTGCTTCGCGAGTACGGACACCAGGGGGCAGCGTGCGCACCTCAACAATCCCGCAACAATCCCGCAACCTCCTTCATGCTTGTCTTTATTATGGTGCGCTCGATCTCCCTGTTCCCTCTGCCCTCCCATCTGTCTCCGTTCCCCCTGCACTCACGCTCCATAAATCAGCAGCTAAACAAGTGATTCTGCCAGCACGCCTCGGAGCCTTGTTTCCTCTGCTCTCCTCCTCCCCCCTTCTCCTCCCCCCTTGTCCCTCCTCAGAGCTTGCTCCTGTCTGCCTCGAAACTTTCCATGTGATGTGAACTACGAGCAACAGTGTGTGTGTGTGTGTGTGTGTGTGTGTGTGTGTGTGTGTGTGTGTGTGTGTGTGTGTGTGTGTGTGTGTGTGTGTGTGTGTGTGTGTGTGTGACTGAGTGACTGTGTGTGACTGGGTGACTGTGTGTGACTGAGTGATGGAGTGACAGTGTGTGACTGTGTGTGACAGAGTCTGATGTGTGTGTGACTGTGTGTGACAGAGTCTGATGTGTGTGTGACTGAGTGACAGTGTGTGTGTGTGACTGAGTGACAGTGTGTGTGTGTGTGTGTGTGTGTGTGTGTGTGTGTGTGTGTGTGTGTGTGTGTGTGTGTGTGTGTGTGTGTGTGTGTGTGTGTGTGTGTGTGTGTGTGTGTGTGTCAATATGTGTGTGTGACTGAGTGACAATATGTGTGTGTGACTGAGTGACAGTGTGTGTGTGTGACTGAGTGACAGTGTGTGTTTGTGTGTGTGTGACTGAGTGACAGTGTGTGTGTGTGTGTGTGTGTGTGTGTGTGTGTGTGTGTGTGTGTGTGTGTGTGTGTGTGTGTGTGTGTGTGTGTGTGTGTGTGTGTGTGTGTGTGTGTGTGTGTGTGTGTGTGTGTGTGTGTGTGTGTGTGTGACTGACAGTGTGTGACTGAGTGACAGTGTGTGACTGAGTGACTGTGTGTGACTGAGTGATGGAGTGACAGTGTGTGACTGTGTGTGACTGTGTGTGACTGGGTGACTGGGTGTGACTGAGTGATGGAGTGACAGTGTGTGACTGTGTGTGACTGTGTGTGACTGTGTGTGACAGAGTCTGATGTGTGTGTGACTGTGTGTGACAGAGTCTGATGTGTGTGTGACTGAGTGACAGTGTGTATGTGTGTGTGTGACTGAGTGACTGTGTGTGTGTGTGTGTGTGTGTGTGTGTGTGTGTGTGTGTGTGTGTGTGTGTGTGTGTGTGTGTGTGTGTGTGTGTGTGTGTGTGTGTGTGTGTGTGTGTGTGTGTGTGTGTGTGTGTGTGTGTGTGACTGAGTGACAGTGTGTGACTGAGTGACAGTGTGTGACTGAGTGACTGTGTGTGACTGAGTGACTGGGTGTGACTGGGTGACTGTGTGTGACTGGGTGACTGTGTGTGACTGAGTGATGGAGTGACTGTGTGTGACTGTGTGTGACTGTGTGTGACTGTGTTTGACAGAGTGTGACTGTGTGTGACTGTGTGTGTGTGTGACAGTGTGTGACTGAGTGTGACTGTGTGTGACTGTGTGTGACAGAGTGTGACAGAGTGTGACAGAGTGTGACTGTGTGTGTCTGAGTGTGACTGAGTGTGACAGTGTGTGACTGAGTGTGACAGTGTGTGACTGAGTGACAGTGTGTCTGAGTGTGACAATGTGACGGTGTGTGACTGAGTGACTGTGTGTGACTGAGTGACTGTGTGTGACTAAGTGACTGTGTGTGACAGTGTGTGACAGTGTGACAGTGTGTGACTGAGTGACAGTGTGTGACTGAGTGCGTGTGCGTGTGTGCGTGACTGAATGCGTGTGTGTGTGACTGAGTGCGTGTGTGTGTGACTGAGTGCGTGTGTGCGTGACTGAATGCGTGTGTGTGTGTGACTGAGTAAGAGTGCGTGACTGACTGAGTGAGAGAGAGTGCGTGACTGACTGAGTGACAGACGACTGAGTGAGAAAGAGAGAGAGACTGAGTGAGAGAGAGACTGAGTGAGCGAGAGAGACTGCGAGACGGAGAGAGACTGCGAGAAGGAGAGAGCTGCTATACAGTACTGACCTGCGTGCGCGCCTCTCACCTCTCTCACCTTGCTTGCTCCCATTCATTTTATTTGAATAAAGCCTACTGTATTTATTTTGGTTACAAATGCATTATTTACATCAGTTATGCACATATATGATGTTTGCAGTACAGTACATGCATTGTAAAGTGGAAAAAAGGTAGTGCTTCACTTTAAGTACATTTTCACTTTACATACATGCTCCGATCCCATTGCGTATGTTAAAGCGGGGTATGCCTGTATTGAGCAAAGACTACAGGAGGAATAGTCATAAACATCTTTTTAAACACTAACATTTTGTGTCCTCTGCATCAGTCTTCAAATCGTTTATATCCAAGGTGCAATATACAGTTTTCTTTATTATTTACCAGGAAGTGTGTCAAGTAATATGGTATTCCCTGTTCAGTTATCTTTATTATCAGACAACTGGGATCTCAACAACGGTAAAAAAAAGATAATTTCTAAATTAGTCACTGAATTGCTTTTACATCTTTATGACTGTCGATATTGTTGAGCTAGGTTTGAACTGCCTTGATAGGCCTAAAAGTCTTGTAGATCTTTAATGTTTTAACTCAGTATGCCTACTATAAATCCTTAATAGTCTTTTCTACACTTTTACTGGCATAAACATTATTTTTACACAACGCATCTTTAAAAAAAAGATTAAACATCTCCTTCCATGTATTGCTCTTTTAATACCTAAATAAATCTCATTTCATCTTGAGGTATAAGTGCTGGCAAATGCTGCTTGTTCTATTCACCATGTTGTCTTTGACACTGATGAATCTAAACAAACACTTTAATAGTTTTGCTAATGAGATAATAGCTATGCAGGAAGCATCCAGTAATATTATAATGAATTGTAGTTGCAGATTCAATGTTATATATCTCTTATACTGTATATAGACCAACACAGCTCATAGGGAATTTATTTTTAAACCTGTAGTCTATTCATGTTATATGGTAAACATACTGAATTTGCTTATGCATTTATATATCCCTATTTTCAAACCAATTGTTGCCTTCATGCAGTTTTTAAATGGTTTTAAAATATAATGTTTTTAAACACCAACGGAGTTATGGAAAGATGAGCACTATCTTAACAAGAAGTAAATGTGCTTTTAGCTAATACTTTATTAAGTCATAAACCAAAATCCCAATGTCACCTTAAGAGGACATTATTATATCTTGCAACTGGATATATACTGTATTAAACCATAAAATAATATTATTTTGTGTCATTTATATTTCATTCAGTTCAATTATAAAACTCTGATCCAGCAATTGTCTCTTTCACAAAAAGTGTGTTGCATCTAGATGGTAATTTATGAAGAGTATATGCTGTTTATAGGTATAACTTTATACAATGTACAGTATATTCATAATGCCCATATCATTTTGACCTTACATTAGTCAAATTATTGCATAAGTTTTATTAAAAACGAATAGATTATTTTATAATGGTAGGGATTAAGAATAAAGTAATGTTCTTCAAATATTCTTCATCGGATAGATATGGATACAATTGTTAAAGAACGTGGATACTTTTGGACATTTATGGTTATAGAATGTGAAAAAAGTAAAAACAAAGTTGCCAAAAAATGCCAGCTGAAAATAATCAAGGTTTGTCATAAAAAATTGAGGAGCTCTTGCTGACCTTTTACCTTAAATCAATAAATAACCTTCATAAAGGACATTTTGCTGGTTTGCTAATTTCTCTAAAAGGAATTGTGCAGGTTTGTATATGTCTAGCCTTAGAAACAGATAATATTTTTTGCTTTATACTTTTTAAAATTTGTTTTCAAATGGGGTTCCTCCAGGTACCCGTGCATCACAGTCATATTTTATCTTCATTACATTATTAGAGTGCTGTTTAACCTATATGATTTCTGTATTTTTTGTTATGTTTTTTTTAGGTTGCCCATTCATTACCATTGTGGCAATCAATAGTTTATAACAGTGACAATACATGGGTTTTTTGGCAAATGCTTGTTTTTATTTCATTATCATGTATTTTATTTGGTGCGTGTTATATTTTTTGCTTCCGAATCATTGCCATTGTGGCAATTCATGCCCATATTGTGGGCATCGCTTACCACAGTCACAATCAATGGGTTTATTGGCAAGTGTAATGTATTGTACTGTTCTAGCAATGTTATTTTATTGTGTATTTCTTTTGTTTTGCTAACAAATGGGCAAATGTGCTATTAGGCATTTGTTGGTTACTTGTGCCTTTGACCATTTGTATGTGTGGTGATGTGGGTAAAAGGGGTGAGGGCATTTGCCCCGGGGAGGGTGGTTAGGCTTCCCAGATGGGTATCAGGGAGGGTTAACTCCTTAATTACTATAGCGGTTACTAACCGCTAATGTATTTAAGGGGTTAGAGGCAAGTAGTTCGGTTTTTTATTTTAATGTTGCTGCCCACTGAAGACAAGGAGGACAAAGATGAAGAAGAGGGCAGCCTTCATCCTGGTAGGGGTAAGTACAACTTTAATCTACTTTTTGCTGGCTGGGTAATGTTTTATTTTTTTATGAGAGAATGTGCAATTATCCAGATGGCAAACATCCCAATGTGCATAATAGGATTTTTTTTTCATTACTGTACTGTATGTGTTGGGGGTGATGGGGGTTGTTGGGGTAGAAGGGGTGGGTAGTAGGGTGCCCATTCATTGCCATTGTGGTTATGTTTGCTGTCATTGAGGGCATAGGTAACCAGACTTGCAATCAATGGGTGTATTAGCTAATATTGCTGTTTGCATTGTATTTTAATGTTTATTGGTGATAGAGGGGGTGGGTGAAGGTTGGAGTTGCTGGTGGTGGGTGTTTATGCCTACCAGGTGAGTGGAAGGAGGGGTTAACCCCTTCATTACATTAGCGGTAGTAATTGCTAAAGTAATGAAGGGGTTAACTTCTACCACAACCCTCCCTGTAGACTAAACACGGACTACAAGCTAACTACCACCTCCACCCTCCCCCTCTACCCCCAATAAACCAGGAACAGGTATTTAACCCATACTTTACCTTAGCGGTTAGCCGCTAGGGTAATAAACCTGTGTGTAAAAGTTTTTTTATTACATAAGATGTGTAGCTGATAGTGCCTGTCAGATCCAGAGACATCCAGCTTAAATCAATGATGCAGTAAAAATACATTTTTTCTTCCGATTCATATTGCCGTTCCCACCTTGCCACCCTTCAGGACCTACTAAATAACTCGATTTGCAAACAAATGTGAGTTTGAGCATTTTTTTTACTTCCCACATGGTTTGGCTTTACGGGCGCATGATTTATCATGAAGAAGCACTTCTCGAATGAGTTTGGCATGTTTTGGGAGTGTTCTGAATAGCTACACTTTAAAACTCACTAGAGAAGTGCCCCAAATTCTTGATAAGTATCTTATTTAAGCTACTAGAATAGGCACCTAAAATGGATAATAAAGGTAATGTACAGGCGAGCCAACGAGTATTCTAAAGCTTGCCTTAAACTTGCCTTAACCTAGCCAGTTTACATGCTGGGTACATTTCAGTGACATTTCTGCAGAGGCTAATGGCCCATCGGATTAGCACAGCAGGGGTTCCTGGCAGTCCCATTTGAATGGGACTGCAAGGGACCCCCGCTTTTAATCCGATGGGCCATTAGTCTGTGTGCAGAAATGTGTGAAATGTTGCAGCATGTTCTCAGCATATACCCAGCATGTACCCAGCATGTACACTGGCGACACACTTTATTCGAGCTCGGCTAGTCCCACGAATTCGGGTATACCCGGGTGTATTGAGGTTTGTGACTGTTTTCTGCCCGAGTGCATTGGGTTATTTTCCAGGCAGTGATTGAAGCATTTTATTCCCGCTGGCTGCAATACTGCACAGTATATATATATATACTGCATTACAATTCATGAATTTATGCCATCTGGTAGACACGCGAAGCATTGCAGCCTATTAAATCCTAATCATTATCATTTAACAGATCAGCCGCCCGTCAGCCAGGCATGAACCCAGGCTGGGAAGGCAAACGCAACGGGGCTTGTCAGAGGTGAGGAGCGGCGCATTCCAGGTATCTGCCAGGTACATACTGGGTATTTGCTCGAATAAAGTGTGTCGGTGCAGTACCTAGGTCTTTTTGGAGATTGCCCCAGGTTTGTTTTAGAATAATCGTCGGCCCTACAGTGTGCATTTAATTTATTTAACAATACCTGCACCATATGTCTTCCATACAACTCATACATACATTACAGTACAGTTCACATACTGGTAGTACGCGCATGCACAGAAGTTCATTGACCCGCATATGCATTTCATATAGGTTCAATGGAAAATGCATGAACAGAAATGCAATGCCGAGCATGTGCATTGCATACAGGTTCAATGGAACCCACATGCACACAGACACAGGAGCAAGCACCATGTAAAAAGATTGAAGAAGATTATTTGTACAAAACTGTAATTTACACTAATAAAAAAAAGTCTTATTTTAAAAAAGTACTTTTTAGTAATCAGAAGTTTTTTTTTTTGGAAAAACTGATACTGTAGGTTACAGTACTTTAAAATAAATGGGATATCACATCATGAAATTAATGGAAATAAAGGGTGGATGATATTACATTTAAATTATAGACACACTAGCACAGTAGTGACTCCTATTGTTACTGGAGAGTACTATGGCCACCACTAAATTCAATTTTTGCCACTGTAGTGGTTGTGGGGCCTCAAATTACATATAAATTACAGGGATTTTAATTCGTTTTTTCGTGGCACAGAAAAATGTAAGTCTTGCTACAGCTGCGGCCGCTGTTATCCTAATGCAACCATAGCAGCGCAACTCTGATAACCGCGGGCAGAAGCAGTATATATTTTTTTCCGGAATATGTTCCGGTATTTTAGCGCTCGTAATATTAGCATATTATTAGCATTGTCTGCAATACTGCAATACCATCTAAAAACTCACGTGGGCGGTCGTGAGCTGTTGTCTTTAAAGTCTAATACTGTAGCAGTTCAACCTATGTCACTACACAGTATGCGTGAAGCGCGCAGTAATTGTAAATTTGCATATTTATACATGCATGTACAGAACTTTATTTATTTATTTATAAAATATTTTGCCAGGAAGTAATACATTGAGAGTTACCTCTCGTTTTTAAGTATGTCCTGGGCACAGAGTTAAGACAAATAATACAGGGTTACAAATACAGTTACATAAATGAAGAGGGTATACATTATATACAAGACATTGCATGCACAGTTAAAGATAATATATATATCAGTACAGTGCTGTATGTCTTATTTGAACATTGTTGAAATGCATAGGCGTGTACTGTAACAGTATCACATTTCGGTGTATACAGCGCTCTCCCCTCGCTCGCCCCCGCACACACATAGGCTAATTTACTGCACTGTAGTATTTCAACTTCTTATCTTATCTACAGTACACCTCTCCCACACCATTCCTTTGAATGGGTGTCTTTCTGGTTTCAATCACATTCCTGTCATCATATTCCTGCGTGTGTAACGTACAGTCCAATGCAGTGCAGAGCTTGGTTTGATTTGTTCTGTGTTGATTATTAATGCTCATTGGGAAAAAAAGTTCAAGAGTGAGTGACCTTTTTCTCGTCATTTTTTTATTTTTATTTTCTGCACATGAACATGTGCCTGCCTCAACCATCTTGATATAACAATATTTAATCTGTGCTGCAGCTTTTGACTGCGACACTGTGCGTTTGACTGCACATGATTGATTTGTGTGATTTTTATGTATTTGGGGGTGTGGGGATCAAATTATTATGATAACCTGCCAATTGAAAATATGTCATGTCTTTGAACTACAGTACAGCTAATCCTTCATGCAGCTTTACCCCCCTCACCCCTTCAGACACACACAAGGCTCGCTCAAGGATTTCAACCTCTTATCGACACCTCTCCAAAACCATTCATTTTCAAAAGCTTGTCTTTGTGCTTTTAATCGTCCTGAGCCGAGCATCGCCTCTCTGCACCTGCGTGTAATCCTCGTTGGGAAGGGAGCTAGCTGATGATTACTGCGCATGCTTCTATAACTTCACCACTGCTTGCGAAGTTCAAGAGTGTCCAAAAAAAAAATCTTCGTCATTTTTTTTTCTCAACATGAACATGTGCCTGCCTCAACCATCTTGATATTACGATATTCAATCTGTGCTGTAGCTTTTGACTGCGACACTGTGCGTTTGACTGCACATGATTGATTTGTGTGATTTTTATGTATTTTGGGGTGTGGGGATCAAATTATTATGATGGCCTGCCTGCTGAAAATATGTAATGTCTTTGAACTGCAGTACATCTAATCCTTCATGCAGCTTTACCACCCTACCCCCCGCAGACTCACACAAGGCTCGCTCAAGGATTTCAACCTCTAATCGACACCTCTCCAAAACCATTAATTTTCAAAAGCTTGTCTTTGTGCTATTAATCGTCCTGAGCCGAGCATCACCTCTCTGCGCCTGCATGTAATCCTATTTTGGAAGGGAGCTAGATGATGATTACTGTGCATGCGTCTATAACTTCACCACTGCTTGCGAAGTTCAAGAGTGACCAAAAAAACCATTTTTCTTTCTCGTCATTTTTAATTCTTATTTTCTCAACGTGAACATGTTCCTGACTCAACCATCTTGATATTACGATATTCAATCTGTGCTGTAGCTTTTGACTGCGACACTGTGCGTTTGACTGCACATGATTGATTTGTGTGATTTTTATGTATTTGGGGGTGTGAAGATCAAATTATTATGATGACCTGCCTGTTGAAAATATGTCATGTCTTTGAACTACAGTACAGCTAATGCTTCATGCAGCTTTATCCTCCTCCCCCCCCACAGACACACACAAGGCTCGCTCAAGGATTTCAACCTCTTATCAACACCTCTCCAAAACCATTCATTTTCAAAAGCTTGTCTTTGTGCTGTCAACCTCTCTCAGACCATTCGTTAATTTTCCTATTGTTGGCTTTCCTTATGTTAATCTGATTATGTAACCAATTATTAAAAAGGTAACCAATTATTAAAACTGTATGTCTTGTTGAAGAATCCCCCCCACACACATTCACAGTGAATTTAAAGTTCAAAGAAATAAAATCATAATGTAATTAAATATGTATTTTATTTTATCAGGAAAGAAAAATACAAATAATCATTGAGAGAGGGGGGGAGGGGTTGTGTGAATCATGACTGTAGATACACTATTGAAGTATGCAGAAGAGAAATAACAAAATAGTACAGCACAGTTGAAAATTGAGGGCGGTGGATAATCATGAATAATGCACATTGATAATAATAAAAACAGTAATACAAATTTTCCGTCTTTATCTTCTTCCTCATTCTGTGTAGTTCATTGAGAGAGGAGAGGTTTTGTGTAAATCATGACTGCAGTTTAGATACACTTAACTGTACACACACTTCACAAAATTTACACATGATAACCCCCCTCCCCCTGTGCATCCTTTTTTCTCTGAAAAGACAAGAAAAAAGAAAAAAATAGTGCAGTTATGTGCATACTGTATTATGGCATGGTGTACTGTATAGCTACTCTATATTGGACTACAGTATGCAGATAGTACTGTCAAACTAGTCTACACTGGCGACACATCCTATTCTAACATTTCCCGCATGGCAGGATGCGTGCGGGCCGCGTGGTGACGGCGGCATGTCCGCGCGTCACTGTGACGTCACGTGGCGCGCCCGGCTTCCCCGACACCCCTGAAGTTTGAAGTGAGGTAAGCGGGGCTATGGGGAAGCAGAAGAGGCAAAGCAGGAGCAGCTAGGGGGTCGGGAAGGGGCAGCAAAATGTCATGCGAGTGGAGGGGGTGCACGGAGGAGATGCGGCTGGCGCGCGGACTAGTTTCAATGCCAGCCGGAGTAAAGCCCTAGCCAATTAGGGGCAAAAGTTAGAATAAGATGTGTCGCAGCAGTATACTGGAACTACTGTATACTGGAACTACTATTAAATACTTTGTAACCAGATGGCTAGTGCTGCTCTCTCAGGAAAGAAAAAATCTGTGCCATACTTACCTGTATCATACTGTACTTGGTATGTCTGTACTTACCATACTACAGTACAGTACTATACCATACTACCTTCCTGATGCTTGTCCATTACGCTCGATCACAATGGGCAACACAGTCGCAATATGGTCAATATATTTATTGCATCGTTCCACGGTGAGTACATCATTCCAAAAACTCAATATAGGTAGATAAGGGAATAAACCCCTAATGTGGTGCTTCAAATTGGTGTCGGTATTGAGGACTGTTTAATCCTCAGTGTAGCAGTGGTAGGGCAGATTTGCCAATGTTTGAAGTAATAGAGGAGAGCAGCGGAGTGTGTACCCCCAGATAGGAAATAATAACTTCTTTTGGGCACAATAAGGCACAATCTGGGTCGCCGTATAGGAAAAGTGATCTCTAACCTGACCGGAGTGCTTCTCCCATCCGGCGGTTCCTTCTGTGGCGGATCACGTGTTCCCGGCGGGTCCTCGAGCAGGGAGTGCAGGGACTCGTGTAGCTGGCTCGTGTAGTGCCTGTTGGCTGTCCGTTCCAGAGGAGGGGCCTCACCGCTGCTCTCCTGGAGCGTGCATCCGTCCCAGAGCAGGTAGGTAAGAGGAGGGGAGAAACGAGGACATTGGAGCACAGCAAAAAGACAGGCTGGCGGCAGTGACTGCGTGCAAAAGCTTTATTCCGGTAACATTGCCATTAAAAACAGGACAGGTTCTCTGACGCGTTTCGTCTAAGAGACTTTTTCAAAGAGTGCTATACTGCAGCCAGGGGTGTTCCCTAAATACCCACAGACACCCACGTGATCAATTAGAAATCCCCGCCCCTGGCCGGTAATTTACAGGCCACTGGATAATTATGTAAATTAGAAGGGTGCTGCCCATCAAATCCAATGGAGGGGAGTTTTAACCATATGGTTCCTGAATACATTTTGGGAAACTAATACTGTAAGGGTAGCAGGTCTATCCTCTGGCTGCCATAGCAAACTGATATGTGGAGAGCATAACATGACATTTAATCTTATTTAAAATATATACATATTAATATACATTAATAGGTAATGCATCATCTGATAATATTAAGCATATTTAGAATGACCATTTAGCTTGCAAGAGATTATCCTAGAGAGCTAGATGTACTTAATTTACCTATTATGCATAAAAATAATACAAAACATTGTATTATTTTTATGCATAATAGGTAAATTAAGTACATCTAGCTCTCTAGGATAATCTCTTGCAAGCTAAATGGTCATTCTAAATATGCTTAATATTATCAGATGATGCATTACCTATTAATGTATATTAATATGTATATATTTTAAATAAGATTAAATGTCATGTTATGCTCTCCACATATCAGTTTGCTATGGCAGCCAGAGGATAGACCTGCTACCCTTACAGTATTAGTTTCCCAAAATGTATTCAGGAACCATATGGTTAAAACTCCCCTCCATTGGATTTGATGGGCAGCACCCTTCTAATTTACATAATTATCCAGTGGCCTGTAAATTACCGGCCAGGGGCGGGGATTTCTAATTGATCACGTGGGTGTCTGTGGGTATTTAGGGAACACCCCTGGCTGCAGTATAGCACTCTTTGAAAAAGTCTCTTAGACGAAACGCGTCAGAGAACCTGTCCTGTTTTTAATGGCAATGTTGCCGGAATAAAGCTTTTGCACGCAGTCACTGCCGCCAGCCTGTCTTTTTGCTGTGCTCCAATGTCCTCGTTTCTCCCCTCCAAAAACTCAATATGCCTTGCGCCAACTCATCCTTTTTGGAGGGTTTCACGACTTTTCGGATATGATCCTTCAGCTGATGCTAGACCATTCGATAGAATTGAAGTCTGGCGATCTGTCATTGGAGGGGGAAAAAAAGGACAATTAGTTAAAGAGATACACAGTAAAAACAGTGGGAAAAAATGAGACACGGTTACCGCACTTACTCCACTGGTGTCTTCACCCAGTTGATACCGCGCTCATGAAAATGCGCTGTTGACGCGGTGTGCTTCGGATCGTTGTCCTTGTAGAAACGGTGACCATCTGGGAACTCACGTTTGATGTATTCCACAATCTCAGGCACAATTTGCTCCTGGAAAAAAGCTTTATTCATGATTCCTATAACAAGAAAAGGAAAGTGCTCAAAAAACTGCACACTAGTACAGTACAGTGCATAAGGCAAAAGCGTGTGACATATTTTAACTTCAAAGATGACAATGCATCCTGGTCCACGCCTAGAGATGGCACCCCACACATGCATCTTCACTGGTTGTTTTGGAGGCGGCTTCATAGATATGCAACCTTTTTTGTGGAATGCAAAGGTGGCAAATCTCTCCAGCGATACAGTAGACTCGTCAGTGAAGATTCAATCCTGGAAAGTTTCTCCACTGTCGATTCATGCCTGGCCCTGGACCACTCCCGTGATCTTGTTAACATCCCTTATCATAGGGTATGCTCTGTAACGACAAGGAATAATTTTATAGGTACACTACAGTTTGTTAAACAGCACTTTAATCTCCTGTACTGTCCAGTACTAACCTCACACGTCCATATTTCCATCCAATTCTGCGTCTCATCATCTTTATGCTGGTCTCGGATACAGTGAGATTGTGATTTTGCTGCAGAGTGTATTTGACCCTTAAGCCACTCTTCTCATCATTCTCTTCACTTATTTTGTCGACCAGAAGAGTTGTCTCCCTACAGTGTACAGAAAAACAACAATCCTGTAAGTTACAGTGCAGTAGGCCACAAGTACAGCACATCATTTTCAGTAAACACTAATAGATAGATATAATGCATTATATAGTAATATAAATAAACAGAAATAACTATAATATTAGATCTATACTATATAGTAATATTAATATGCAGCAATATAAACAATAATAGATAGATATACTGTATTATATAGTAATATAAATAAACAGAAATAACTATAATATTAGATAGATATATACTATATAGTAATATTAATATGCAGCAATATAAACAATAATAGATATACTGTATTATATAGTAATATAAATAAACAGAAATAACTATCATATTAGATCTATACTACTATATATAGTTATATTAATATGCAGCAATATAAACAATAATAGATAGATATACAGTATTATATAGTTATATAAATAAACTTACGTGTTAGTTACCGTTGGTGTCCTCGTGCGTTGTTTGGTCTTACCGTGTGCATGATAGCACACGGTGGTTGTTGGTGCAACGAGGCCAGAAGCAGCTAACCAGCATTTGATATCTGCAATCCGTTGTCCGCTCATGTACATCTCCTTAATTCTCATGCTGAGATCCTTTGAAATCTTTTTAACAGGCATTGCTACGAGTAGAAAGAAATACAAGCACAAGAATGTATATTCGATGTTTAGTCGATGTGTATTCAATGTGCAGTGAATCCACAAAATGGATGGTGTATTTATACGTTAATGACTCACATTAGAGTATGCCCACTTTTAACACCTGTACCACATCGCCATGCATAAAAGGTTACACACTTTGCATAGCCCACCACTCGATGATCTGTATCTGAACTTTCCCTTATCCAGATACTGCATTGTGCCATCTGCTTCCATGGATCAACCCCGATTCTACCGACGCAGGAACCCACTCGCCTCTGCCGTGCCTGTCATGCAGAAAAAGCGAAAGGTGGCAGCCGTTTCCAAGCCAAGGCCAAAGCGAAAGGCTAAGGCTAATAAAGAAAACCTTCTGCTGACCCCAAAGGCTAAGGGTTTTAATACACGTAAGCCTTATTATGTCAAGAAGAAATTCGGTGATGTACACTCAAAGCAAAGCAAATGGCAGCCAACTCATCGAACCCGCAGGCCACTTCCTCGATTACACTTCAAAGACTCTGCCGCTTCTCTCCCGGAAATCCACAGGACACCTCCTCCATCACTCCTCGACGACGCTGCCGCTTATCTCCAGGGAACCCCATCTCATCCTCTTATGCATCCATCCACCCAGATGTCCACAATACCCCATGCACAAGATCCAGCTCATTAGACTGCATGCTGAATGGTTTAAGTGTCGATATCCCTGGGAACTCTATGCTGGAAAAGATAGATCTTCTTTTAGAGACCATGCTAAATATGGATCAACGGTTGGTGAAGATGGATCAACGGATGGAGAAGATGGATCAACAGATGGAGAAGATGGATCAACGGATGGAGAAGATAGAGACTGACATAGCGGGGATACATAATTTGCTAGGAGTTCATGCCCCTGTATCTCCGACGCCGGAGCAGGAGGGTGGCATGGATGGGATGAATGGGACCTTCGACCGCCTTCCATCACCAAGCGCACCCCATCCACCATAAGAATATGTGTACATGTATGCCGTTGACGAGGATGACATGACAACCCCATCAAGACCACGCCAGGAGACAACACGGCGACCAAGACAGGAGGAAAGCATCCTCCCAGACAACCTACCATCGCCCGCCGCCACAAGCACACCCGCTCCCAGAAGAACACCCGCTCCCAGAATCCAACCCACATACGCTTGCATTGATACGGTGCCCGACATCATCCTGCGCGAGCTGCCCAATCCACTCAGGGAGAAGTGTAGGGTGATGAGTGCTGGTTTATCCCAGGAGTATGGCATGTTAATTTTCAAGCACCACGTGTACTACTTGGTGTACTGCGGGTGGGCCAACAATGTAAACTACGAAGGAAATCGCGAAAAAAGGGCACTTCCTGAAAAATTAAGAAGGACTATTGTGGAGGAATTGCGGCGCTATTTTTCAGTTATAGATCCTGTAATGAAAATCGGGAGAGACGCCATTAATGGCATTTTGCGTCATACAAGGCATCGGCCCTGGAAGGACAATCTGGCGGGGATCGAATTTGCGTGACTGTTCAAATATTGTTTATTTTTTGACTTGTTGCTTGTTTTAACTTGTACTAATAAAGAAATGTTTTTACTAACACCATACTGTTGTGCTGTAAATGTTTTGACTTTCTGTACTTTAATAAAGGGGATGTTGCGTGTTTTAAATTTTATTAATAAAGAAATGTTTTTACTTACACAAGACCTGCACAACTCTAGTCGTCGAGGGCCGCAAACAGGCCCGGTTTTCAATCCTGAAAACCGGGCCTATTTGCGGCCCTCGATTACTGGAGTTGTGCAGGCCTGACTTACTGTACTGTACACCATCCTACTGTAAATGTTTTGACTTTCTGTACATAAATGTTTTTACTAGCAGTACACCATACACCTGTAAATGTTTTGAATTGCTGTACACTTTAAATGTTTTTAAATTGTATTTGTAAATAAATGTTTTTACTTACTCCATAAATATTTTTGTACTTACTCCACCAATAAAAGAAAATGTTGATTTGTTTTAAATTGTTCCATTGTCTCCTTTTATACTGTAACAAAATACAGTGTATACTGTAGGCATGCTCAGTACATCACAAGAGTATTAAAACAATACATGCTGTACGGGTATAGAATACACATACCGTATGTACTGGAATACATGTAAAATAAATGCATACTGTAGACGGACGTTCACAGAGGTACACAATTGGAGGCTTTTATACTGTAAGGGGAAATTATAATAAGGCTTTATTGTGCCTTTTCCTTTTCATCAGGAAATCATCCAAACACAGGGGGGGGGAAACAAAGCTTAATTCCCTTGGGAGTATTTCTAGTGAAATCCCATGCAATTCACAACTCCTAGTTAAGCAGGTCTCCCAGCCCCAAACACATAGCATGACATAAGCAGATATAAGAAGTCTCTTTAGAATGAAAGTCTTATCTGTTAGCTGCTGTAGAGTAAGCTTCTCTGCTCTCCTGGAACCGCACCCGTGCGTGCACAGAAAATCAGCATCCAGGTTTAGAAGTCTTATTTGGTGTCTTGCAATCAGCTATGCTGGGCAGAGCTCAAGACCGGTCAGCTCCAGAGATGTGTTTTCTCTCCAAAGGTCAGCTCTCATTCAGAGCTAAGGAGTCACTTCCTGTCTCAAAGGCAGGGTTTTTCTACCACCTCTAATCAGGCAGGTGGTGTTAGTTATTTTGCTACCAGCCGTTAACCACCACACTGCTGGATTAGAGGCACATTTGTGAACAGGGATAAGTCCCCTGTTTCACATACATTTTAATTTTTCGGGTTTATTATACAGTATATATATATATATATATAAAAGTATTGTATACGGTCTGAAAACAACAGCATACAGTTTCAGGTTTTCTACGAAGCTCTCAGTTACAGTATTCTATCCTAATTAATAACAACGGCCACTAAACTGTAGACTCCGGTACGTGGTTTTTTAAATCCGATTCAGCAATGTGCAGGCATTGTTACACAAAGCTATATTATCCATTGAAATCCCTCCATTTGCCGTTGAACGCGGTGAAGTGCGTGGCATTCGGAAAAAATCCCCGAAAAAATTCGGAGATGTCGGAGAATAAAAGGGGCCGCAGCGGTATATCTGTACATTTTTCAACAGTATTACCCACTGCAAGAAGGGACAGACATGCAATGATGTTCTTTGAGGCATGAAAAGGGCCAGTTTGAATATTTTCAGATAAGTCCCACTACTAAGGATATTCATTCTGGCTGGATTTCATTGTGTTCTCTTACTAAATCAAAATCAATTTATTATAACATTACCATGAGTTCACACCTCCTGCATACAGGTGAATTGTTTTCTGGAGTTTCAATAACATTTTTTAGCTGAAAGAAAACAACTTATTAAAATCAGGATGCAAAATCATATTTTAAAGTCTACATATTTGTTTTTAATTTAAATGTTTGTCATTGCAGAACCAACATTTGACTCACAAAGTATATGACATCTACAATAAATAAATTAGTAACCAGGGCAACGGAGCTGAACTAAACGACAACAATTCAGCATCACCTTCAGACTTGTTAGCAAGTATTAAGGTTACAAGATAAACACGAAAGAGCTAAAAACATTAAGACCTACACAGCACAGTACAGAGAATTTCAATGCCTTTACGTTCTTCCTTCATTTTTATCTGCACTAATCAGAACAAGAAATTAAAATGTAATTCAGTTGTGGGTTTGAGATAGCGTGTAATACAAACTCTTTCTTAGCAAACAACAATGGCTTTGCCGGAATGATTATATAAATGTCATTCAGATTACAGTATATAAGGAAACTTTGAATATTAGGCTTTAGCAGCTAGAGGGACGGATTATAAAATATAATAATATCATGAGAGATTACATGCAATGCATTAAGACAAGCAATGGTACAATTACAATTTTAGCACTTTCAAAAGTCTCCAACATGATTCCTTATCAGACCTTCTTTAGTCTTATAGAATACAGCATCAGGGGTGGCTTGATAAAGAGCAGAATACACATGTGATGGCTTGATAAGGTACATTCATAGATATATACAGGAATAAAGGGGACCTGCAGCTCTAAAAATAGGAAGATTGGCACAAAATTCTAGCAAAAGTTAAATAATGAATTATGCAGAGTGATGTGATACAGGGAGAAAAGAGCACATATTTTCGGTGTTAGCCTTCAACAGGTGTCCGGTATCTTTCTAGATGGGTTTATAGTCCAACATCCCCCTTGTACTCTCACAGCTCCTAATTTTTGCCAGTAGGTGAGTTCCTACCAGACCCTATTTCTCCATTTATAGATGTACCAGACTTACTGTCCCCACTGCCTCAGACAAAAAAGCAAAAGTCAGATGCGCAAGGGACAGTGTCTGTCATGATAGTCCTGCAGGGTGTCCATGATCCTGAATGGGACCACTCTCAGCGTTAATCCTTCCTTTCCATGACAGTGTGCAGCCAAAGCAATGAAAATTGTATGGTTTACTACATCTATAGGCAAGTAACCACAATATGGTTTTAAACATTGGAATTGATATCACAATATACTTACTGGCACTATCTGCTTTTGGATCTGTTTATAAAAAAAATTGCTCCTTAATCCAGATATTACAGTAAGCCTGGCACCCTACTTAAAGATTGGTACAGTTTTTTTTATATAGAAATCTAGTGGGACTCAGGATCTGGGCAAGATGCTTGATTCCACCTGCATGAAGACATGATTTACCACAGGCTAACTGCAGGTACTGTAGCCTAAGACATCCCGCCGTTGGGTGTGTTTTTTTGTCATTGAAATTTTTTATATCTGGCTGCCAAATTACAGTAAAAAATCATTGTCAATTGCCATGTTGAGGCTGTTGAATAGTATACATTCTTTACAGTACAAATAATATTTTAATATTAATATGGTTTTACACTGAGATATTTATAATGCTCTGTGGCTGTTATTCAGTAAGATTATAGTACTTTCCAAAGCGAGACAAAAATTCTGTTACATAAAGAACATTTTTAAACTTTTTAAAACAGGATTCATTACAATGTTACATCACTTGTTCTTATGTGAAACACATACTGTACTCTCTCTGTGTTACGGGGAGATGCGTACGTACTTTGCACGCTTTACTTACTGCACGTACTCGAAATGTTCCACCATGGAACGAATTTATGTGTGTCACTGCTTGTTGCACAATAATGTACACATGTATGTCAGTAATCATTTTAAAGATTTGCTTTTATACTTTATCATCAGTATACATGAAAACACCGCCCTTCAACCTAATCCCCCTTCCCCGTTAATCCATTTTTTACATTTAAATTAAATGAACCACTCTTGTGCATTGTTGACATTAAACTACTGTTAAATATCTTGGAAACTTTACTTTGGCTTAGAAATGTGTTTGTGTGGGGCAGGGCATACCGCCCCAGTATGTATGACCAGTTATTAAGTATTCATCAGAGAGCTCATAACATTATTCACAGGAACTGGATGGAGTGTTGGTGCAAACAAAGAAAAAAAAAACAAAAGAGTGCTAATCCCATTACAATAACATGCTACAGTGTCTCTCACTTTCCAATTAAACACCCATCACCCCTCACCTCTCACCCCTCTCCTGACCTTTTTTGTTCCCATTTAAAAAATAACCAAAAACTTGGTAGTTGAATAATAAATATTTATTAAGGGAAGTAATAAAGTATTGTAGATTTATTTTATCTATATGGTAAATATCATTTGAGAATAGCCTGTACAGTACATCAAAACTTTATACGGTTAAACATCATAATGTTAATTCTGATTATATAGTGTATTATCCCACATTCATGTTTATAATTATGTACTAATTGCAACATTGGTCAAATACAAATAAAATCAAATGCATGGATCTAGTCACTCAGGAACCTTCCATAAAAAGGTATATAAGATGTGCACATAAAGTACATAAAGAAAACATTGCCAGGATGTCGAGTCAAAGAACAATGAAACTATTTGTGGATGCATGGAGATTAAACAAATCTGATGAAGTCCAGTCATAATGCAAAGAAGTACAGCACAGATGAAGGGATGACTTCTCAAGATGGAGTTATGTCCAAGCCCAAGGCGGTAACATGCTGCCGTAACACCTTATACAGTATATGCACCATACCTTCTCTTATCTGGCCTTTATATGTCATCTACAAAGATGAGACTGGGGGAATGTAGTATGTTGAACTCATCACTAAGTTTTAAACTACGTTTTCGTGAAAACTGACTTATGTATTTCGTTGAGTCTCTTGTGTATATTTTTTCAATTATAATTAAAAAAACAAAAAAAACACAGATTTTAAATGGAAACAATGCAGTGTTGGTTTTAAAGTGCTTTAGAGATATACACATGCTTCTCAGTTATTGGATGTTATGATATTTGAGCTTTAATGACACATATTGATTATCCTTATGCTCTGTATTTTTCACACAATATTAAAAAATGCAAGTACTGTATACTATCTGCTATATCTTTGATGAAATGTCATTATTGTATACCATGTGTACACTATTGGGGAGTGTTTTTCCATTTTTCTATTTTTCTATCAATCACTTTCTAAATGTCCCCTTGTGATCCATTTCCATTTTTGTATATCCTTAATATATTCTTGATGAAACTGTGGACACTGATAGGCTAATTACTGGACCAATCACAGAGGACTACTGATAAAAAAAAACAATCATGGTTCAAATTGAAAAAGTTTAAATAGCAGACAGGAACTGAGCACCCCCGAGGAAGCGACAAGCTAGTCGTGAAACGTGTAGGGTCAAGGGTTAACACAGGAGTGGTTCGAAGCTGTGAACGGTGATGTCACTCTGAGAATTCACCAGCGAAAGCAACCAGAGAGAATATGCTGAGCAGCTGATAACAGCCCTACCACAGCACAATGAATAAGTCAGCTGGGATCTACAAACACACCAAGACCATCTGTATATTAGGCGCATGTCCTAACTAATTCTAGTGAGTAGATTAAAGAAGATTCAGCCAACATATGTTTGGTTTATTAAACCTTGTTTAATCAAGTTTTTATTTCCTTTTTTTTTAAAATGTTATTTAATATTTTTCTGGTTTTAATCAAGGATACCTACAGTATTATTTTCACCCCAAGTAATGACACGTGAAAATCATCTGGGATAATGCACTAATGTTGCACTTTTTTCTTGTTTCCATTTCTTTGCCTGTACAGTATGATGGCACTGCAAAATCACTGAAGATTCACAAACACTCACACACTCACAAACAGTACAGCAGACTTCCAAGGACACCCACTTAAGGCCTCGTCCAGGGTTTCGTTTCGTGCTGAGGCGGGTGCTTTCCCTGGCCTTAGACATCACGGAGCTGGTTTGCCCTCATTGGGCAAACCACTCATGTGACCGGCCCTGCGCTCTGGCAAGCGCGTGATTTAAAAAATTACCTAAGACCTACGCTTCCGTGCGCTTGCGGAAGCGTAGGCGAGCCTCTACTAAAGCCGCTTTCATTGCGGTTGTAGGGGCTCACAGGTAAGTGCAAGCGCGCCTCAGCACCGCTCAGCGCGGAAGCGCTGACCATGCCCGAGGCCTAAGATGGGTTTGATTTCACAGACTGAATGTGTGATTCATTAACTGTTCAAGTGCCATAAAAGTCTTTCTTATTTAAGTTTCACATTCTGATTTCCTTAGAAAATCAGAAGACTTTTTAGGCAGCTGATGAACTTATTTGCGTTGGACATATAGGGGGCTATGCACTAAACGGTAACATTTTTTCACGTCCGCTAAAAAGTGAAGCCGGAGGCGCAATTCCCTAAGGAGTTCAGCGCATTCGGGATCGGCCGTGCTCAAATCTACCAGATCATGCGTGCTTTCCCCCCCCTGCTATCACGCTTAAAGTTCAAGTGCCCCCTGTAACATTTGCATGGAGATTCTGCATCTCCGTGCATGGCGTTTGCAGGCGATCATGCATTAAGAATATACATTTTAATAATAGTGTACATGGCCAGGGGGCTCCGGAGCTGAACCGCATTGGTTTCAGGTCTGGGGACCACCTACTTCATGAGATAGAGGCCCTGTTATGGGGTGCCGGTATCCCCTGTACTTTTAAAGCATCTGCGTCACGTGACCGGAACATTTAAATTCTGCAAGGGATACCGGCACCCCATAGCGGGGCCTGTATGTCCTGAAGTAGGGGGTCCCCGAGGCTGAAACCAATGCGGTTGAGCTCTGGAGACCCCCTACACATGTACACTACTGTCAAAACACATACACAACAAAAAACAATAATTCATTACCGATAGCCGCTATGTAATGAAGCTGCATTAATGCAAATTTTAATAATAGTGTGCAGGAGCAGGGGGTCCCCTGAGCTGAACGGCATTGATTTCTGGCTCAGAGACCCCCTGCTTACCGAGTTACAGGCCCTGGTATGGGGCATCGGATGCCAGTGTCACCGCCATCTTTATAGCGTCCAAGATGTAGCCTGTAACTCGGGAAGCAGGGGTCCCTGAGCCAGAAATCAATGCGATTTAGCTCAGGAGACCCCCTGCTCCCGCACACTATTAATAAAAATATATTAAAGCAGCTTCATTACTTTAGAGGCTATCCGCTAAGGCAATGAAGGGGTCAAGGCACAATAGCATGTTTATTGGGGACACTTGCCCCCAATAAACATTGCAATATACAACACACATCCCCCCCAGCCCCCTAACACATACAATACAGTAATGGGCAAAATTACTATTATCCACATATTGATATGCATTTGCCCATTTCCAAGACATGAATCACAATAAATACAGTAAATCATATTGCACTTACCTTTTCCAGGCACCCATGATGAAGGCTGTCTTCATCCTCATCCTGCCCATGTCCCCCTCGGGTGCTACAAAACATACACAAGAATAAAAAGAGCCAATGTAATGTCCCTTAACCCCTTAATCACCTTAGCGGTCATTAACCTCTATAGTTATTAAGGGGTTAACCCACCCTCACCCACCACTCGGGAGGACTAAACACCTTCCCCACTACCCACCTCGTGAGGCCTAACCATTCTCACCCACTACCCACCGGATAGCCTACCCACCCTGGCTTGGGGATAATACCCCTTCCCCCACCCCCGCTACCCACAATAAACATCACTATATTTAATAAACAATACATCACCCACCCCCTGTGCCACCCATAAATACATGATTTATTCTTTTACATACAGGGTTAATACCACAGGCCCACGGGAGTCCCCGGTGGTCCTGGTGGGTGTCCAAAGGCCCCACAGTGTACCAGTACTCCAGGGTCTGCAGGCCTATGGGTGGTCCCCGCCAGGTCCTGTGGGCATCCAGGTGGTCCCCGCGGGTCACCGTGGGCCCCAAATGGGTTCTCCACGGGTGGGCCCGCAGGTGTCTGGGTGTCCCGGGTCAGCCCCACAAGTGTCTGAGGGTCCTCGAGTGGTTCCCACTGGGTGTGGGCCCTCAGGTGGTCCCTACGGGTCCATGGGGCCCCCACAGCTGCGGGCCCCCCCGGTTCTTCCCTGCAGATGTCCCCCGTGGGTCCGCAACCTGGTACCCATGGGCGTCCGGTGAGTCTTCATGTGGTCTCCAGAGGTCCCCGCAGACCAAAGGAACCAACCCAGTATGTAAAAAAAATAAACCTGTCCTATACATTTAAATAAATCAATACACCCCCCCAAAAAAACATATACAGTACAGTAATGTGCAAAATAACTATTATCCAGATATGGATAATCGATTATTTGCCCATTATTAAACACATAAAACAGCATCAATAAAGTAAATAAATTGAGTTCTACTTACCCCCTGGCAATGCGATGGGCGCCCTGTCTTCAAACGGCCTCCGTTAGCAAAAAAAAACATAGCACATATTTTCAAATGCCAAATAATTAAGGGGTTAATCCACCCTGCCCCGATATAAACCCATCACACATTCTTTTGTACTGTGGGTATAATATATATCATATATATAATATACATACATATAAAATTCCCAGAGGAAAAACAGGAGAGAAAAACGAAGCACTATGGGCCTCATGCAGTAAGCGTCGATTAAGTGAAATCGGCAAGTTTACCGATTAGTCATGTTAATGGCGATTTTTCCTCTCCGTATGCAGTAAGTGCCGAATACATTCAAAATCAACCCGAAAACAAATCCGCCCACTCTCACGATGATTATCCGATCACACACAGGTGTATCGGCGTGCGTGGCGGGGTGCTGATAGGTTGCCCAATCACAAATCTTGCTGAATCAGGCGAAACAAGCATGTATTGGATTGCGCGCCATATTTAAAGGCAACGTGTACTGCTAATCATTCTCTGTGTTGTTGGGAGTGAGAGAGAGAGAGAGATGCACAGAGCTGGCTGATTGAACATTTGCATATTGACGGAGAGACTTGTTGTGTATTGGGTGAGCTTTGTCCATTGTTGTTTTGTTTACATCTTTGTCTTGTTTTATATGTGGAAGTGTTTCGTGTGATTGGCTGTACATTAGTTGTCTGTTTTTTGTGAGTGCTGGAAGTATGCCCGCAAAGCGTGGGAAGAGTGATGCTGGTGGGAGTGGGAGTGCTACTCGTGCGAGTACGCGTCGGAGTGAACGTACTGTTCAGGGGAGTGATGTTGCTGGTGCACCGAGTGGTGTTGCTGGGAGTGGGAGTGGTGTTGCTGGGAGTGGGAGTGTTGTTGCTGGGAGTGGGAGTGCTGTTGCTGTGAGTGGGAGTGCTGTTGCTGTGAGTGGGAGTGTTGTTGCTGGGAGTGGGAGTGCTGTTGCTGGGAGTGGGAGTGCTGTTGCTAGGAGTGGGAGTGCTGGTGCTAGGAGTGGGAGTGCTGGTGCTAGGAGTGGGAGTGCTGGTGCTGTGAGTGCTGCTGGTGGCGCAGTTGCTGATGGGGTGGATGGTGGTGGCGTGCTTGCTGGTGGGCAGCTTTTGGAGGCTCTTCCATTGGAAGAAGGAGAGTCCAGTCAGCACCAGCCAAGCTCTGACCCTAAACCTGCTCGGAAGAAACGTGTGGAGAAGCCACGTAATCCTCGCTTCAATGACCAGGAAAATACAGCTCTTGTCACTGGCATTCTGGAGCACTATGACAGTATATATGGACATTTACTAGGTAAGTGTACCTTTACATTTATTATTCAAATACATGTGATCCTAGGTCATCTGAGTTTTGTTCATATGCAAATATGGGTTCAGAATATCTTTCTATGTTAATTAGTCTGGAAACACAGCTTTTTATCATGCCTTACAAGGACAACTAAACACAGGCGGTCAATTTGCCATAACTGCATACAATATGAATGCAACCTTGCTTACATGTATAGGTTTAGTAGTGAATGCTCATGTGCTTCACATATTACACATAAAACAGCATGTTTGCTATCTCTTGGAACAGCTAGCAGTGTAGGAAACTGGTGCTTCTATTATTAATCATTTACCTCATATATTTTATATGTTTTTCAAGGGCGGACAAGTTCAGCAAGCAGAAAAGAAATGTGGGACACAATAGTCATTGGTGTCAATGCGTGTGGGAATCATGTGAGGGACAAGCGGAATTGTCACAAGAGATTTGATGATATTAGGTCCAAATTGAAAAAGAAAATACAACACCAACGCGTGCATGCTACTGGCACTGGAGGTGGGCCGACACCACAACGTCTCATATTAAGTCCATTGGAGGAGCTGCTTCGGGCAAAATTACTTCCCGTCGTCGTGGAAGGCTTACCTGGTGACCGTGATATAGGAATTTACCCCTCACAATTTCCACCAGGTGAGAAATATTACTGTACTAGGCGTGTCGTTGCTTACAGTTATTTTGCATAGTTACACTGCTTTTTATACTGTCTTCACAATATAAGCATACCTGCATCTATATATGTATATGTCTGATTCTGTATATATATATATCTCAAAATAGACATATATGTTGTAGTCCTACTAAAAGCAGTAACTAATATAGCACGTGCCATTGCGTGCTCATTTACATGTGAATTCCCAAAATGCATTGCTGCAGTGGAAGCAATTGATGGTGGGCGAAGATGGGGAACAACAGGGTAGTACACATGTGTAACACATGTTAATGAGAAATTATTACTAGCTACAGGTACAGAACAGAAATATGTATAATATTATTGTGTATTTTATTTATTTTACTCCGACAAACATGACATTACCGCCTATTTTAAGCATGCATCAAATATATTGCATGCAACGGCCTACAAACATCACTTGCACTAACACATCTATAGTTGTTTATGAAAAGGTCCATTTTTGCTTTAAGTCATATACAGACAGCATAATGAGGCACACGTATCATATTTTATGTCATTGTTTTCATAACTTAAAAACTGCACACGACTATTTAGCTCATCTACCATTGTGTTAAAGCAGCTGCAATTAATATCTCATCACAGCATACACTTCAACAGAGGGGGTGGGGTTCAGCACACACACTAATTACAGCCTCATTTTAGGGTCAACTTAGTTCACACCATTTTCACCTGTTTCAAGTGATTGAAAGGTGTGGCTGATTAGGCTTTTTGGGGAAGGGAATACCGTTCTTACAACCTGACTACCACAACTGAAGTTAATCACACTCATTTGAAAGCTTCACTTTAGCTACTAAATGCCCCAACAACTCATTACTTATCAAACCGTACGTCACACATTAGTTCACTCATATCTATAGTTGAACTACTACTATCAACGACACATTATCACACACTGCATGTGTTGTCTTGTTTAGTCACAGCCACATTCATGTGTGCCACATCTTATATTAATGTACCACACATATCCTCTACCAAAAACAACACTTTTTGCAATATGACCACCTTCATGATAACCATTGTGAATGGTCATCTCATGATAGTTATGTACATTATGATACTGATATCACTACACAACATATGATTTTTATGTACAAATTTTATCTATTTATCCTCACGCATTACTGCAGGAACATAGTATGTTTTATGTTAGGGAACTCAAAAGTTCTAAGTACACAGGCATGTACATTGTTATTACAACTATAAATGTTCACTTTCACACACACATTTTGGGTTAAGGAAATGATGCTGTTAGGTACTCATAAATACAGAACATACAATAACTGTTTGTTCAATATTTACACATGTAAATGTAAAACTTATGTTATTGTTATATATAGTTGCCCCTGAAGGACATGTGTCACCTGAGACTGAACAAGTGTCTTCACCTGGGTCAGCCAGCTCAACACACCTAGAAGGTGAGTGTATCAGTTGGTGGCCATATAATATGTGCTCTTCTATATGTTATGTTGTCATGTTCATTATTTGTTTTGCACATCTTTAAATAGGATTACTTAGTGTCAGTGAAAATGAAGTGTAAGGCAACTTGTATTGTGTTAGTGATGTTAACTATCATGTAGGAGTTGTGAGTTTACAGCAAGTTTTCATTCACTCATATTTCATACTGAGTCCAAACATTATTCTTAAGTCAAGGTAGTTTTTAATGTGAGGTTATAAAACGTATGGAAACATGTTAGTTGTTACTTATGACACAGTACAATTACATAGTAACACAGCAGAGATTAACATGCCATTTAATAATGTGTACATTTATTTGTAGAACATGATGAAGAGGATTTTGATGATGATGATGATGATGATGATGATGATGATGATGATGATGATGCCGCCGCCGCCGCCATAGACACACAAATACAAGCAAGTGACCATGAAGAGGTTCCAATTGAAACTGTTTTACCGCCGAAACGTCCAGCAAATACCACATATGATGCAATTGTAGCTTCTGAGGGAAAAATTGTGGAAGCAGAAAATCGTCGCCATTCTGACCTGATGACAGTGCTGGAAAGGATGATTGCACTGCAGGAAGAAACAGTTTCACAATTGGCACATCTCCACAGAGTCTTCATTGAAGTGCCTAAACAGTTGCAAAAAATCAACACCTCATTCGAAGCATTAGTTGTTCAGCAAACACAAGCTAATTACTGGAGAATGACTAATGTACCACAATTCAACACCTCACAGCCAGGATCTGTTCATGCAGGTCAGTTTTCACCACATTCATCTGATATTCATTCACCAGGCCCAAATGTTACCGGTCAAGTAGCAGACATTGCTGTGCAGGTTCCTGATGACATCCTACCGCTGCCATCTGTACAAATTCAGCAGCAGACACCTACAAAGGAGGCGACAAAAACAAAACAAGACACACATGAAACAGACCAACCATCACTCATGCAGTGTCTACCAACTTGCTCACATGTGTCAGTGGGCACAAGCCCTGTCCGTGAACAGTCACTACCCAAAAGCCCTGTAGGTGAGTCACTGCCCAAAATCCCTGTAGGTGAATCGCTGCCCAAAAGCCCTGTAGGTGAATCGCTGCCCAAAAGCCCTGTAGGTGAATCGCTGCCCAAAAGCCCTGTAGGTGAATCACTGCCCAAAAGCCCTGTAGGTGAGTCACTGGCCACAAGCCCTGTAGGTGAGTCACTGGCCACAAGCCCCGTAGGTGAACAGTCACTGCCCAAAAGCCCTGTAGGTGAGTCACTGGCCACAAGCCCTGCCCGTGAAGTGCCAGAGGCCACTCAAAGTGGCTCTGTTGTGCCTAAAGTTGGTGGCAAAAGAAAAAGGAAAATTCAAGAGACAACAAGCAGGCCTGTTACTCGCTCGCAAAAGGAACAAAAAAAATAAATGTTATAATTCACAAAATATGTCTTTGGCCTTGTTTTGTTGACTTCAGATTATCTAATTACTATTGTATGTATGCTGAAGACTGTGTTGTTTCCAAACTTTCAAGTATGTTCTTGTACACGTGAAGTTTTGGAAATGTTAACACTCCTAATTAATGAATAGTGTTATAAATATTTATGTTTTAATCGTCTGTTCAGTAATGGTCCACCAGGAGCCAGTTGCTAAGTTTAGAGAAGCTGCCATTGACTTTGCAGCAAAACATTGCATTTGGGTGTGTTAATTGATGTAATCATTGCATGTGCATATTATTTTCATGCAATTATAAAAGCACCTATTTAACTGCAAACATCTTTCTTGTACGTGTACAGCAGGATTTTGTGTTAAATATTACTTACCTTTGGTGGCCATTGTAATGTTGTCCTTTAATCATTTATGTGTTCTTGTTTCAAGAACATCTCTGAATTGATACTAATATATATGTAGTATGTATTGATATATGCACACACACACACACAGACACACACTGTGTGTGTGTGTGTGTGTGTGTATATATAGTACTATCTAAACTGGTATAGATGTATTTACAAAAAACATACACTTCATGCTTCCTTGTGAAAACACACTATTTTAATAATACAGGCCTAATGTTTGACAACTATACTAAGTGTGAGCCTCTAACATTATTGGGTGCAAACAAATGTTTATTACTTAATTCACTCATGTTTATCACCATTTAAATAGGTTTCATTCAAGGCCTACTTACTGCCATCAATATGTTGTGTGTACTCCTGCAATATAAAAAAAAAAAAAAAAGATACATTATATATATATATATATATATATATATATATATATATATATATATATATATATATATATATACATATACATATATACACACACACACACACACACACACACTATACATATAGTACAATATACACTTTATATATATATATATATTTTTATGAGAGAGATATATTTATATATATATAGATACACACGTATTTAAACTCATGCAGACAGGTAGTTAACCAGAATTTCAAATACACACAGAAATGTATGTGGGAAAAAAACATTTCATTTTGCAGGTGTGTGTATTTACTGATATGGCTGTCTAAGCACTATTTTCACACAGTGCTCTTTGTTATTTTTCTAGAAAACTCAATGTTACTGAAATAAGTGTAGGAATGTTTTCACAAACGAGATAAAAAAATGATACATGTTTTTCCCACATTCGCCTATCACTAACCACAAAACTTAAACCAATTAAAAGGACACATCCAATTGGCGTTTGAAATAAGGAGTAAAAGTAGTTACTTTTGTTGACCTTGAAAACGAAACACAGGAATTTGTTAGCCATTGAGCAGAATCATTTTGATGAGCATAGAAGACAGAACTGCACACATCTTTTGTGCTACTCTGACATGGCTGATGAATTCGTTAACAATATGAATCCCCTCTTAGGTTATAAGTACATGGTTTCAGAAGCAATTTTAAACAGTCGCGGACACAAAGCAAGCACACGCCAAATCTATGATTTGATTCGAGCTAAATATCCTTATTACCAAGACCGTAGGCATGCGCGGAATTTTAATTCCTCAATAAGATTCACTTTATCAACTAATGACTTTTTTGAACGTGTGCAGGATAAGCTAGAACACACCTATGGTTTCTGGAAGATTGCAAAGGAAAAGCATTTTACCCTGAAAGAGGGCACATATATTGTTGTGAAAGGCATATTTATTCCTAATGCCAATAGCAATGGATCCGCTACTACTGTTCCGTGTGAATCGATACCTGCTGCAATATCTGCACCCTCCATTCCTGAAACCCACATTGTACAACAACAAAAGTACTATGATTATGTACCAAGCCTTTCAGCTGAAAATGCATTGGAATGGGAACCAGAAGAAATGAACCTACCTCCCGACCAATTGTTTGAAGAAAGCAGTGGCGATTCCTATGAGCGCTTCATGGAGGAGATGTGTGTCATACTGGATTCAGCGGGTGGGTCAAGCGTGGATGAAAATGCCTTGCATTTCTGGAGCGACCAGTTGCAGCCAGACGAACAGTTAATTCTAGAAGAATGGTAAATATAACAACCGTTATGCGTTGACTGTGCGTTTAAATGTTTTTTTTTTTTAACCACCATTTTCCCTTTCAATGCGTGGATACAGCGTAACATTGCAGACTGCATAACATGTAGCGATCACAAAGAAATTGTTGCCGAATACAATATAGTATAACCTGAAAGAGTAGTACACATTGCTGACGGAATAAATATACGTACTTTCCTATCCCTTTAACCATATTAGCAACATTTTAACATAACTCTAACACATACCTGTTTTGTTATCATGCAACATTTAAAAGCGGGTCCACCACGTATGACGTGGGACCCTTGTCATGGCCCAAGGCGTCCTTAAAAAGGATTACGGATGTAAGTCCCGCCCCCAAGCGACGTGCGCGCCTCAAAGCCTATTGGCTGTCATGTTTTGTTATAGTAACGGTAACTGCAGTGTGTCATGTGTGCGGCTCAGTGTTTGTAGCCGTAAACTGGGCGTTAGCCGAATGTTAATTGAGTGGGAGGAGTGTTAGCGTGCGTTTCACGCTGGTTTAACATGACGTCACACGTATTGCATTTGCGCATTGTGTTATCGGCCGTCCTTTCTGTCCAAACACGTCTGTTTAAAAAGAATACAGATGTACTCGTTTAGAACGAATGTAGTTTCGTATTCATTGTATTTGAAATAAAGATTTTATGTTTAATGGTATTTTCAAGATGTATTGAACGCACAACGTACGCTTTGTTTTGCGCATGCGCTAACAGTTAGTGCAGCCAAGCGTGAAGTGCGTGCGCACACTAAGATGTGCGCGCACATTTTTCAGTATACAGGCAACGTTCACATCATATACATAGTTATGCCTGCTACAAATTTAAAGAAACATTACATACTGATGTACACTTGTACTTCTAACATATAAGTGAGTGACGTGTGTATGTACACAATCATATAGAGCTGTGTAATGCGTTGTCACGGATACATATATAGTAAGGTGCCATATTTGACCATCATGTGTTTGCTGTATTTCAGAGATGTCGGGGAAGATACAATCGGATCAATGTATGATTTCAGAAGAGTCTACCTTTATATGAGATGATTGTGAGGAGGAGCCACCGACTACTATACTACATATGGAACTAATTTTATATTGCTTGCAGCGCTTATTAACAAACAATTAAAAATGTGATACCCTTATGCCTATATTGCATAAGCACTTAATTAACATAATGATGTTGCAAAATAGTGCCACATGAATTTTTATTGAGTGTTCTTTAATGACTACTATCATTTTATGGCATGGTGTGTTTTATATATAACAACCATTCCCACTCTGCTAACACATTTGTGAATTCTATTGTGTAATGGAACGTATGACTGTCGAAACTATGTAACAATAATAATAATAATTATAATATGAGCATGTTCATGTATAGCGCTGCTAGTTGTACACAGCGCTTTACAGACACATTTTTCAGGCTGAGGTCCCTGGCCCGTGGAACTTACAATTTATTTTTTGCCGCCTGAGGCACAGGGAGATAAAGTGACTTGCCCAAGGTCACAAGGAGCCGACACCGGGAATTGAACCAGACTCCCCTGCTTCAAAATCTCAGTGCCAGTGTGTGTCTTTACTCACTGAGCCACTCCTTCTCCCAATGTAAAGGACACTTACAACCAACTAGCCATTTCTTGTTAAAAATCTCTTGTTACATGGGTATGTTGATAAAATGGTTTGGGACTGTAGCAAATAATGTTATTGGCCAGATGTTGTGGTCCCCTACAATGCATGATGTTCTGATTATGACATCAACATCATGTAATGAAGTACGTTTCTGTGTATATTTCATTAACCTAACTAACTATAGTTTACTGTGTTTATTAAACGTTCTAAAAATACATAGTATAGTCAATATGATGATATAAGCTACCATAATAAAGCTGGTGTTATCATTTGTCGGTGTTATACATGGATCCTACACAAATTGATACAGACACAAACAGTTGTCTTACAAAGTGTGTCTATGCTAATGTGCACGTGATTGACGTTACAATTGTGACAATACTTGATAATTATCATCATGATAATGATGAAGTGACGTGATTTATATTGCAAAAATATTACCAACATTGTCATATTGGTCAATTATAAATGCTAAATGACAGTAACATTAGTGACAAATTTGTCTTCTCTGTTAACAGTTTAACACTTGGTACATGTAGGACACATCCACACACGTGTGACTTATACATACACATGTCACAAATGTAAATTAATGTTGACTATTAATTCTTAGCATTAAAAAACACCTACATTGCTAAATATAAGATGTAGTACGCATTGTTGTGATTACAGGCATTCATGCATGGAGTGTTATGATCAGTCAATTTCATCCGTCATGAATGAGCTCCCGTAAGTAAACAAATAAGTACAGGTATCCCCTTGTCTCCAAACACCTCTATATTACATTAATGGAATTTATAAGGAAACATACATAAAATGTGATGAAATGTGAGTAATCATTTTCTAATACAATGCACATGAAAGCTCAAGAGTAGCTAAATGCATATACATGATACAGAAAGTACATGTATGTTACATTTGTGTTAAAAGCAATATGTTGGGTTTTTACTTCAAATAATTATAGGAAGATTGAGGTAGGCACATCTTATGAGAGATGTCAGCAAATATACATACCATGATCAGTCATACTGGAGATATACCTATAATGCAAAGGAACAATATATAAATTGCAAACATTGACATGCCATCTTCAGTACCGTAAACAACACAGCAAAGTGTGTATTTGGTGTTAAATGTGCAACACCATGTATATTTCATGACATTCAAAATGTAAATCAGGCTGGTGTACACATCATATGGATGTACATGTTACACTGCACCAATAACATTGTATGTAAGCATACTAGAAGCATGAATGAGTATGGGCATAATATGTGTATTGTGTTAGCATAAGGAACAACACAATGCTAAAATATTAGTGCTTTGTTACCCCAGTTGTATTCACATACACACAACTAAAGTACAATTCAAGAGGGATTATATAACCTGTGCAACAATAACATACCGGTGCCACATCCCTTTGTGCACACAGCAGAGAGAAGAAAGGTGTGCAACCCATATTCATCTGTGTCCTACCAGAAGGGTATATAAAAAAACATTATTGTTAAGATAACATAATGTAAGTATAAAAGTAGAACTTGGCACATATATGTTTGTACTTACAAGAAAAAAATGAATTGATGAGATTCTGGCGTGTCTGGCCACCACTGGCTGTTTGTTCATTTTCAGCAGCTACATGGGTGGGATGCTCGTCTACCACAGGCTCAGCTAGGTCTGACTGTACATTGTGCCTCAGTGCAACATTGTGCAAAATGCAACAGGCAAGGATAATATCAGAAACTTTTTGAGGCTTGTATAGAAGAGCCCCACCAGTTCTGTCCAGACACCTAAATCTGGTCTTGAGTAGGCCAAATGTCCTCTCTATAACAGATCTTGTAGATATATGGGCTGCATTGTACCTGTCCTCTGCTTCAGTTTGAGGGTTTAGCACCGGAGTCAAGAGCCACGGCCTAATTCCGTATCCTGAGTCACCTATAATGAATGGAGCACTCATAAGCTGACATTAGTGATCAAATTGTACAATGCCAACATTCCTAAATAAAAATGTGTTTTGTGTTAGAACATGTAAATGTGTACTTACCCAGCAGCCAACCATGTTCAAAATGTCCCTCTTCGAACGCATGGAAGACTGAAGAGTTCCTCAGGATGGAGGAATCGTGACTGGAACCAGGGAATTTGGGTACCACATGCATTATCCTCATCGTCGCATCACATACCACCTGTACATTGAGTGAATGGTAGTGCTTACGATTGCGGTACACATGCTCACTCTGACTAGGTGCAATCAAAGCAACATGTGTGCAATCGATTGCACCCAGCACACATGGTATCCCTGCTATATTATAAAAGCCAGTCCTGACTTCCAGCCACTCTGTCGCCTCTGTAGGAAAATGAATATAATTCCTAGCGCGTCTATTGAGTGCATAGAGAAACTGGGTCAAGGCCCGCGAGAATGTAGATTGCGAGACCCCGCCCACTATGCCCACAGTTGTCTGGTATGACGCGGAAGCAAGATAATGTAATGAGCACAGCATTTTAACAAGCCCAGGGACTGCACGACCTCTGGCTGTGAAAAAATCTAAATCTCCCCTTACTCCTGATAAAGAGCTAAGATTGCTGCTGAACTCAAACGATAGCGACTTACAATCTCCTCCTCACTCATCCCATCTAACAGGGTTCTCTCCCTGTACAGACGCGGACGAGGCACAACTTGTCTCCTCTGTCTTCTCCTCTGATCTCCTGTCCCTCTACCTGTCCCTCGGCCTGTCCCTGTCGTATCCGCGTGACTGTCCCTGTCACTGTCCCTCGGTGTGTCCCTCCCTTGCCCTATATGATTGTCTTCATCATCAAGCATGTCATAGAAAAGAATGTTCCTCCGTCTCCTAAACAATCTCAACATTTTGAAATGAGTAGCTGTGAATGATCAGGTAATGGGCGTCCTTTAAATAGGTATGTGATGATGTCAGGTGACATAGTAAAATGCAAGGTGTTACATTAACATAATAAAGTACTTCTGTGGCAAGCTGTGTGCAGTTCTTGTTATAAGTATTTGTTGTGTGTATTCTGCAGGGAATGATGATATTTGCCAATGATGTGACGTGAAGCTTTGTAGAAACATTGCTTGCAAATAAATAGTTGCATGTGCAATGCATGTAAAACTTCTGAACGCAACAGTCAGTCATGTAATTAGACAAAAAGGCTGAGATTGACGTGGGAAAAGTTTTGTGTAACATGTGTAATTAGCCATGTTATTGTGACATGTTGACAACAATGAATAGTCGTATGCATATGCATGCATTTCTGTAAGGAGGATAGTTGCTAGAGAATGAGTTTACAAGGTGTCCCAATGCTGAATTACTGTACATGTGTGTATAAGTTAGGTTGAAGTGCTTGTAATGCTACGGTTACAATGTAAACATGCAATGTGATTGAGCGTCCAATAAGTGACGTCATGAAAATAGGGAGGACCCAAAACTAGATGTAAACATGAGAATTTAGATGTACATGAACGTTTAAAGATGCGTGTCACATTACAAGCATTGTGTAATGTAAAGGAACATGAATATACGGTGTATGTGTGACATGTGTGACATGTGTAACATCATGTAAATAATTGTCGCTCAGTTCAGTAAAATGTGTGATATGATGTGAGGTTCTCCTTTAAGAGTTGAGTATAGTATTTTCCCTTGCCACATCATCACATGATGAGTAATGTGACCCGCAAATGCTGCAAACATGTAAAAGTATAATGTTATGCAAATAATACACGTCAGCTGTGACACAATGCAGGGAATGCCCCCACACTGTAATGCAAATGACGTTTGTATTGTGAGCAATGAAACGTAAACAGTACTATACTGTTATACGTCCCCGCTCCATTGACTCCATTGATGTACAGAAGTTTTTTTTTTCTAAGTGCCGTTGCGGCAGCCTTAGCGATCGTTCTCCCCTCCAAACTGCCAACTTTAGTTGGCGGGAGAAATTGGCCATAACATCTCAATTTCGTAGTGCCGATCAGGCCCGATAAGCTGTTTTTTTTTGTTGAATCCAGCCGATTTAAAAAAGTGGCGATCAGTGGCGAAAACAGGCTTATCGGCAGGCGAATGGCCATAACAAAATAATCGGCTCCGAAACCTGGCGAAATCAAGCACTTATCGGCGCTTACTGAATCTCAAACCCAATTTTGCCTATAAAATGGCGATAATTCCCTTATCAACGCTTACTGCATGAGGCCCTATATCCAATGCTGTAATGACAGCTAATGAAACCACCAGGTGTACTGTCTAAGTCCGAAACGCGTTGGTGTGTTTTGTACCATATATTTTTGATCCAATAAATAGCTTTATTTTTGGGAACGTACACCTGGTGGTTTCATTAGCTGTCATTACAGCATTGGATATAGTGCTTCGTTTTTTCTCTCCTGTTTTTCCTCTGAAGATTTTCTATCAATGGATGCACATTCAACCTGGAGGATGCTGGATCCATTGGACTTGCTGTTTATCATGAATCAAGTTTCCCAAGTGAGTCCGTTCCAGCTTTACCTCATTTATTGTCCAGAAATCAAAGGATCGTTTATCTACTGGTCACCAGCTGGTATTTATCCTTACCTCCGTGCCATGTGGGATAGTTTATTACCAGACTACATCCATTGGGACATTTAAATGTTATAAGGTTGTCTTCAATTATATCTACAATTGCCATACACTTCAGCTTTGTCTTTAGAGCATCACACATTTTATTCTATATAAAATCCCCACACAGGTCCCGCGCACCCGCACTTACCTGCGGCCCGCTCCAACGCTCGCTGTCGGCCCTCCACATTGCCAGTCTTCCTCGTGCGCCTCTCCCCGCATGCGCAGAGTGTCCTCCGCAGGAGCGGCATCCCCGCTGGCGCCGACCGCACATCGCGGGATTGGAGGCTGGACACACAGTGCATCACCAAAGTGCCATGCACGCGCAGGATGCGCGCGCCACGCAGGCACGGGACGCGCACGCGACGCACCCGAGCAACGGGTCAAGAAGAGCTCATTAGCTCCATCTCATGCAGCTGCCTTATTCCATCCAGCCTATCACTGGACTCTGCGGAGGTCACGCCTCCGCTCCACCCCTTGGGGGATTGGTCAGTGCCTGCTACTTATGCTCAGCTGTGCCACTGGCACTTTGGCTGAGCATAGACTCACGTTACCTGTGTTTGCCTCTGCTTAACCTGCCTCGTTCCTTTCCTGTTACCTTGTTCCTAGTTCTGATCTCCCGTGTACCGACCCAGCCTGCCTTTGGACCCTTCGCTCTCTGGAATACTGATCTCGGCTTCACCTGGCTCTCCGCACCTCTCCTACCCTGACCCTGGCTTTGAACTCCAACAATCCGCTCTTCTCCAGTCCTGACCTTGGCAATAGTACCTCCCACGCTCCGGACTTCTCCTGCATCGGACCCGACAAGTATACGTTTATTCTGATCTCTCCTGTCCTAGACTCGGCCAGTAAGACCGTCCTGCATTCCGGACAGGCTCCCCGTGTCTGTGGCTGGTGTTTGTCTAGTCCCATCTCGGCACAGGGTTCTCGTCTAGTTTGTGGTGAGCACAGCGTGACAGAGATTCTCTTAAAAGAGAAGGGCATTTGGTTAGATGTGGGCAAAAAATGCCCGATCTCGCGAGCTGTTTTCTTTTTCCCTGATATTGTGCTTAAAATTTTAAAGCACGATAGCTGATAGAAAAAAAAAACTGGATTCCAGAATTACCAGGGGTAGACTGCACTACCTGGTCCATTGAAGGGCCTTCGGCCCCGAGGAACACTCATGTATTCCCCGCGATCAATTACACGCCTCTAGGTTAGTTCAGGCCTTTAATTGGAAGTACCACTCTAAACCATTCCTGGGATGCCTGGAGGTCACACCAATAGGGGAGGAAACTGTCAGGATCGAGCTTAAGCCCCGCACCGTGACACATCTCGCGACGTCACGAGTGACGCGATTTAGCTGCAACCTGCACGCAGGCACCGCACTTCCAGGAAGGAAAACACAACAGGGACCGTCTCCAGCCTCCGTCTCCGTGACGACATGGGTAACGTACCGCGCATGCTAGCTACACGGAGACGCCGCACAGACACTGTCAAACAAGGGGTTAATTCCCTCAATTATTCCTTAGCTGCTATGCACTATGCCCCTGCCTATCAGTTGACAGTCTATGTCTGATAATTAATTACCCTGCGGCTGTGGGCTGTCCAGCTATTAGTTACCTTGCAATTGTGTGCTGCCTTACCATTGGCTGCCTGTCCTTTAAATATTCAGCCAGCCCTCCTACCAACTGGCTGAGCATAAACTCTTGTGACTTGTGCTGACCTCTAGCTCCCTGCTGTCCTACCTTTGCCTTGTCTTGCTCCCTGTATTCTGACCTCAGCTTGCACCCAGCCTTCTCTGACCCCTGGACCATGGCTACAGACACGACTATTCTACATTTTATACCCCTTGACCCCAGCACCGCACAACGCCAACCGATCTCTCCACTCCTAGACCACAGCAAGTACCTTGACCACTCTGACTTCTCCTACCCTGACCCAGCTACATGACTACCACTCTGCACTTCGGACGTGGCTGCTCAGTTGTAGGTCGGTGGCTACCAAATCCTTACCTCAGCCTCGCGGTCCTGCCATTTTTTGGGTGAGCAGTCGTTAGTGTAGCCGACATTTTGAGCATGGACAAGTTAACAAATATATCATATACAGTACTGTATGTACATGTATTGATTTTAGTACCTGAGTTTGAATGATTAAACTGGGCACTATATTAGCTAATATAGGTATGTTGTGCAATTTAATGTTTAAATTAAGCACTGTTTAGCCCTTTGTGGTCAGCTAGTCATGGAAAACCACTTGCGCTTCTAAGGGGTTAACATGCACTATAACATATTAAAAGTTATGTTTTATCACCTATTAGGTTGGTTTAGCTTATTTGGGGCAATACATTGGTCATTATACTTTATGCATAGGCAAGAAAGGGTTTATGTCAGCCTGGAACTGGCAGTAAGAAAAACTGTGGTATTTCTGCAGCTAATTCCATTTTGCTGAATATCAGAACATGATGTATGGCTGATAATACAATAACATTATTATTAAGCTTATTTTTTACTGAATCTAATAAAAAATGTGTTATTTTCAGTGTTGCAAAGTTAATGTATTGCACTATAAAATTTTTGCTTTTTTTGTGGGCGATAATACCCCATGTTTTGCTTACCACAGCTTGATGTATCCAGGCCTATGACTGAATATCAGTTTATCTGATTTGTAACTATTGGGTTAATAAACTATGATTTTTTTTCATGAGAATTTGTTGCTGTTTTGACTCTACATCAGGTCTGCACAACTCGTAAAGTGAGAAGGGCCGAACTGCTCCAAGGAAAAAAAAATTGGGCCACGCGGGTAAAATCATCATCGTCACCATCATCATCTCTCCTCCAGCACCTCATCATCATCATCATCATCATCATCATCATCATCATCATCATCATCATCATCATCATCATCATCATCATCATCATCATCATCATCATCATCCTCACATCTTCCCCAGCACTCCTCATCATCATCCTCATATCTCCCCCAGCACCCTTCATCATCATCCTCATACTGTATCTCCCGCAGAACCCCTCACTATCAACCTTTTCGATACTCCCCATCTATCTCTCATACCCCCGTCTCTCCCCCTCACCCACACACATAATACTCCCTCTCCACATCAAACACACAATACCCCCCTGCACAGCACACACATCACACCCCCCCTTCACCTCACATCCCTCTCCCCCTTGCACCTCACATCCCTCTCCCCCCTTGCACCTCACATCGCTCTCCCCCCTTGCACCTCACATCACACTCCCCCCTGCACCACACATCACTCTCCCCCCTTGCACCAAACATCACTCTCCCCCTTGCACCTCACATCACTCTCCCCCCTTGCACCTCAAATCACTCCCCTTGCACCTCAAATCACTCCCCTTGCACCTCAAATCACTCCCCTTGCACCTCAAATAACCCCTTTGCAACTCAAATCACCCCCCATGCACCTCAAATCACCCCCCATGCACCTCAAATATCCCCCATGCTCCTCAAATCACCCCCATGTACTTCAAATCACCCCCCATGCACCTTTTCTGTCCTGGTCCCACACACATATTCACATCTTTTTGACCTGTCTTATTCAGGTTATGTAAGATACTATAATATTTCACAAATTCACTATTGATTTCAAATGGGTTGAAGGTCAGTACACCTTGTCCCGTTTTTAGACTATAAATATTTAAGCTTGACATTTTGTTCCGCAGTTTCGCTGCCAGTAATCTGTCTGCTTTGTTTCCAGTCTCATAGTAAAGTTGGTTAGTCCAACACATTGCTTTTCTGTGTCTTCTACTGTATGATTATATTTGTTAGTTCCTTTCTATATTTATCTATCTTAGATCTAATACCAGCTGTCGGACTTAGCTGAAACACCTCTTCTTTTTTCCTAAGATTATCATTCAGCTTTTTTATTCTCCTCTTCTCTTTCTTTCTGTGTGTAGCTATACTTATAATTTTACCTCTCATGTTTGCTTTATGGGCAACCCATAGAGTAGCTTCTGTCACTTGGCCATTGTCATTTTCTAGAACATATTCCTGTAAGGCCGCACCAATTGAAAATTTAGACTCAGGGATTCCTAGTAAAAGATTAATTAATCGCCATCGTGTATTGGAAGATTTTTATTTTATACCCCTCACTGTCACTATTACTGGGGCATGATCTGACCATGTGATATTGTCTCAGCATCAGTTATATTACTGGCTAGGTCTCTTGAAATGAGTATGTCTTCTATTTGTGTATATTGGTTGTGAGGGGCCAAATTATATGAATAGTCTCTGGACGTAGGGTTCATTATTCTCCATAAGTCTATCAGGGCACTTTCAATTAAATTTTTTTTATGGCTGTGGAATTTTTGAACTTTATGTGGTGTTCTTTGCTGAGGGTTCTTGCCCTATCTCTTGAACAATCCAGTATGGTATTTAAGTCCCCACCAATTATGAATTGAACTTTTCTGTTTTGCGTGATGTGGAAAGTGTTGTTCAAAAATGTTTCCTGGTTTTCGTTTGGGGCATATAGACTTACTATGGTCAGATCTTCCGAGTCTGGTTTACCTGTGATAATAATAATTCTTCCTGATTTACAGTATCTCTTTTTAGCTGTTTCAACGAGAAGGGTACAGTTGTTCTGAACAATCAGCTACTCCTGCTTTTTTGTTTTGCGTAGGCAAGTGATACATTTGGGGGAATGCTTAATCCTTCAACCAAGTTAATTCCTCTCTATTTAAATGTGTTTCTTAGTATTATATTAATGTCCCCTTGCCTAGACTTAAAGTCTCTGAACATCAATCTCCTTTTCATAGGCGAGCTCAGCCCTTTCACATTCAGAGACACAATTATTAGATTACTAGCCATTAATATGTTTAGGGTCTATTTTAAATGTGACTTGTTGTTTTATATATCTAGCATTGTTGGTTATCCATAGTTTGGCGAGTGCAACGAAGCTAGTGTTTCCTCGCTCACTGGATTTATAACAGTGGAAATGGATGGATAAGTACTGTAAAAATAATAAAAAAGAGAAAAAGGATGTTAACTTGGGTTGGATTGACACCCATGTACATCTTGGGCCTTTGACTCTGCCTGAGGTGTAATTATGAGTCTAAATGTGTGTTTGTTCGGGGTGCACGGTGGTACAGTACTTGAGATCTTTTGTCCATCGTCCATACAGTCTTGCCACTACAGTTCCAATGTGTGTGTTATTTATGTCGTGCAACATACATCCTGAAGAAAATATCCTTATCTTGTGGCTACTATATACTATATAAAAACATTGAGTTAACATGAACATTTTATACATATTTTAAAAATGTATTTTGGTTTTAACAAGTGTTCCATAATACCCAAACTCTTCTTTGTTGTCAAATTGTGTCTATCTGGGATTGTAGTCCACACTCATCCACCTTTAACTAACTGCTGCTTACATAATTTCCTGAAATCCCTGTAGCTCATACAACTTACCTTACTATCAACCGATATATGAACTCATATTTATAAATGTGCTTATTTACTGAAACTTAACAACATTCCTTAAGGGGAAAGGGACATAGGGGAGAAATCGCTGCCACAGACACTTCAATGGTTAATATCTTAGAATGATGCCTGTTTTCAATCAGCTTCTATAATTACTCAATTCAATTGGTGTCTTGCTTATCACACGCTGTTATTATTATTTTTTTGTATATTTCTTAACTTTTGGTCCCCTCTCACCTAAGAACCACAACTGCAAACCTGCTTCAGAATCAGTGCCAGAATCAGTGTCTTTACTCACTGAGCACTCCTTCTCTCATTCACAGATCACTTGTAACTTATCGTCTTGCTAAAGGATGATCAGCTGCAAGTCGCTGGATAGCATATTTATCCGTGGTTTGTCCAATTGATCAGTCAATCATTCCATTTAGCTGATGCGGTTTCTCAACCATTTGCGTTCGAAGTCACGTTGATTTTGGTCCTTTCTTGTTTTTTGCTCTTACCCTGTTTATCTGCCGTGGAAGGGGCAGTGAAGGTCTTTGCCTCCTGAATGTTTCTTGGGGGGACTTCAAACCCTAGAGCTTCAATGAAGTCTGGGCCATCAGCCGGTCATCTCATTAATGCCTGTCTTTCCTTGTGCGAGGTCTGAAGGCGGAAAGGAAACCCCCACTGGTATCTGATTCCTTGACTTCTCAGGAGATTTGGTATCTCCCTTAACTCCCTCTATTTAGCCAGCGTTATTGGGGCAATATCTGTGACAATTTGTATATCTATTTCTTTGAATAAGATTGTATCCAGGTTTTTAGTTTTGTGAAGGATTTCTTCCTTTACCGAGAAATAGTGAAGCCTAGTTATAATATCCTTGGGTCCTCTTCTTTCATAGTCCCTTGATCTCGGGGCTCTGTGTGCTCTCTCCATTTCAAGTTTATCAGTGGAAGCCTCTGGTAGTATGTTTTCAAACTGTTTTTGTAGGTATGATGTAATTTCGTCAGGTGTAATTGTCTCCAGTACATTACTTACCCTGATATTATTCCTTTCTTGATCTGTTCTTAGCTTCTTCCTGAGCATCTTGGAGCAGTGTTATTTGGTCCCTGAGTTAAGCAATGTCAGAGTCCATAGCAATCTGCTTCTCTGTTAAACTCTCCATGGCCTCTTCAAGTCCTGTAGTTCTTTTCTTCACTGATGTATTTTCTGATCTCAGACTACTCAGAGCTCCCTCCAGTTCCTCACGGAAAGCTTGCTTAATTTATTTCACCCACGCCTTCAGATCTTGTCTGATGCTCAAGCCCCTCTCTGTCTTAGAGTCTGAATCTGTCTCCACCTTATCGCGTGGTAAGGTACCATTTTCTTTTTCATTTGGGAGCGGAATCATGTTCCTTTAATTAAAGAACAACGACACCTCCGTTTTTTGGAGTTTCTTGAGTAGTATCCCCCTGCTTACCAGGACTGAGTTGCTACCTATTTTCCCTTCTTTGCGCTGCTGGAAATGCCTTTTATCAGCTGTAGTCTGGCTTGATCGGACGGAGCTCCGATATTAGGCGGTCATCTTGGACGATGTCACATTTTCGCACCCCTATTGAGCTTTTTAGAACAAATTCCCTTGGAAAGATTTTTTCTTCATAAAGACTTATATATTTATGATTGCTGAGAAATTGTACTGCATATACATATTTTTAAAATGTGGCCATATTAAAAAAAAAAAAAGTAATATATATCATTAAAAAATAATTATAAGGCACACTGCAGAGACATGTCAGCAATTAAGTATAACTAGCATGTTTCCCTCCGCTGTAGGAAAGAGGTGGCACTCCAGTGTACTTAATGCAACCGATTAATGTATTTCAATCATAGCCTTCTCTAATATCTATTATTACAGAAGCCTATGTTCAAAATAACATTAACCCATTTGATGTCAGTGTTTACCAAGGTATACCACAGGCATAAAAAATGTTAATATGTCTTAAAAAAGCTACCTTACCCCGTTGGACACCTTGGTGGCTAGTAAAGCATTAACTAACAGCTAAGGTAACCATGGGGTTAACCCCCGCCCCCCCCAATCACATTCCATGGGGCATCTACCCCCTTCACACAACCTGAAACATACATACACCCCTAGACTAGCCAGTGGCCAATAGCCGTATTAGCCAATTGTAGCTAATAGAGTTTGGGGCATTAACCAAAAAAATCACACATCTCTAAAAAAGACACAACATTAAAATTACATATAAAATACATTTAAACCATTAAATCATTCCTTAGCACAGTGACAACCTAGGATCTCTCAAAGGGGGCCTAGATAGCTACGTTTTAAATCAATGGCAAGCTATAATAATAATAACAACAATATATTACAATACACTACTTAAATCCCCCTGACCACCTTAGTGATGAGTAATGCAAGGGGATAACCCCTCCCATACACCCACAATCCCAAAAAGGCCTAACCACCCACCCTGGAGCAATAACTGTCACTCCCTATCCACAACCGCCAACACAACCCTCCTCCCCTACAGTAATGGCCAATGGCCAATGGCCAATGGCCAATAGGCCTATAAGCCAAATTTGGCTAATAGTACTTTTAGTATTTTGCAACAAATCTATGATTTTTGGAAGACCAGTGGAGTGCCTCTATTTGCAGTTTATAATAGTCTTTTTATCCATAGAATACATAACATTAAATACATAATAAAGAAATAAATTAAAAATATATATACAAACACAACAAATACAAACTTCTTTGTAATCCATTAATTGTAACTGGCTACCTAAACCCTCAACGGGGGCTTAGACAGCCATACTGGCAATCAATGTAGACCCTTAAAATGGGTATTACTTACCCCTATCTACGTAAATCAACCATGTGTGCCTGCCGGGAGGAATGCCGTCCTTCTCATCCTCAGTGGCACTGAGACTTACATCCAATAAAAGGCTGATGCAAAGAAATAAAAAAAAATATTGAAAACAAGCCAAGCCCAGTGGTTAAAAGAATAAAAACATGAAAATAATAAAAAGTAATCCATGCTTGATTGCAAAATTAAAAATAAAAAAACACAAAAGCATTTCCAAATGATCCATGCCCGATGGCAATAAATAAATAAAAATCAGGACCAAAACATTCTGACCTGATGGTCTTCTACCAATCAGATTAAAGCCTGATTGGACATTCATAGATCCTTAACTTGATCCACAGAAATGGATCCTCCACTTACTGAAGAGCAGTCTCCAGTGAGTAGATCTTAATTTATTCTTCTTGACTTGATTTTTTTGAAGATAGCTTCTTTCTTGCCTACTTTCTTCTTCCAGGATATTGACTTCTTGTCTTGCTCCTCTCAAATGTGGCCTCTGGCATCACATTATACTAGTCCCATGGTACAGTATATCCACCAATCCTGGATGATTTTGTATTTATTTTTATTTTGTTTTTATTTCTACCATCGGGCATGGATTACATGGAAATGCTTTTGTGTTTTTGGATTTTAAATTTTGCCATCGGTCATGGATTATTTGTTTATTTATTTTACATTTTTATGGGCCATCGGGCTTGGATTGTTTTTTTTTTCTGGTTAGGCATTGGCCCTTTATTAGATGTACTGATGCAGCGGCCATTATTCGAACATATCACGGCGCCGATTTTGAGTTCTCTGCGGTTCCCCACACAGCATGAACGCGGCCAATTGACCCCAGGCACCCACGCTTATCACGGATGTTTTGTTTGAATTTCATGGATTCTGTTTCTTCGTTTGCAATAAAATGGATGAATTGTAATGTGTAAAGTACTGTGCTACTGTGCTACTGTGTCAATTTAATGTTTTTAAAAGCCAGAACACTAAAATTCGTTTTTTCATCTTAGTGCGGGGAGGCTGGAATTCATGCCGCGGTTTCAAATCGGGATTCGGATGTACATGACGCGTGAAGTGTTCGAATAACAGCCACTGCATCAGTATGTCTCTATGTCCCTGAGGCTAAGGAGAACGGCCGTAGCCCCGACAGTAGTAAGTAATACATTTATTTAATTTGGGACTACATTGATTGCCAGTGTAGCTATCTAGAAGCAATTAAGCTTTAATCTAAAAAAATGACCAACCAGGATTGCCAGGATCCAACCCACAGGATGAGAATATATAGCATGCAACAGATTATTTTCTGCTGTTGATTTCCTAAATATATCTGTAGTAATATTATTATTACTTTGCTTGGAGATGGTAATATCAAGGATATGGGTCTGGAACCTGTAAATAACAACAATCAAGTCTACATTATTTTGGTTAAGGCAATCAATGAATGTATACAACAGACGACAGAGAAGCCCAATGCTACATCCAACATGACAGAAATACACAGTAAAATACTTATATATTCTCTTGAAAAAGGGTCATTTAGTTTTACCCTTTGGCCAAAGCGTTGTAAGCTTGCGAGCCACGACAAGGCAGACACCTGTTTGCAAGTCCTAACTCTACCAGATAAAATACTAATATACCTCTATTAGGAGGGAGAAATACCACATTGGATCTATATCCAGTAGATTGAAAGGACCTACTAACTTGGGAAGTGGGGAGGGGCTGGCTTAATACCTGGAAGGAGGAGCCACCAACTCCCAACAGCTGAAATAGCTGAGAATAGGTTAACAGAACACAAAACCCCAGCAAGCTCTTTTTGGGAACCCCTGAGCCCCCACAAAATATATGTATGTATTTAAGTGTCAAAATGGAGTGCTATTGAGCGTGGCATATGTATACAACAGACGACAGTGAAGCCCAATGCTGCATCCAACATGACAGAAATACACAGTATAATACTTATATATTCTCTTGAAAAAGGGTCATTTAGTTTAACCCTTTGACCAAAGCATTGTAAGCTTGTGAGCCACAACAAGGCAGACACCCGTTCGCAAGTCCTAACACTACCAGATAAAATACTAATATACCTCTATTAGGATTACAATTCTCATTTACCTCTATTAGGAGGGAGAAAGACCACATTGGATCTATATCCTGTAGAATGAGAGGACCTACTAACTTGGGAAGTGGGGAGGGGTGGGCTTAAAACCTGGGAAGGAGGAGCCACCAACCTCCAACAGCTGAAACAGCTGAGAATAGGTTAACAGAACACAAAACCCCAGCAAGCTCTTTTTGGGAACCCCTGAGCCCGCACAAAATATATGTATAAAAATTCTCATTTACCTCTTTAATCCTAATAGAGGTATATTAGTATTTTATCTGTTAGTGTTAGGAATTGCGAACAGGTGTCTGCCTTGTTGTGGCTCGCAAGCTTACAACGCTTTGGCCAAAGGGTAAAACTAAATGACCCTTTTTCAGGATACATATAAGTATTTTACTGTGTATTTCTGTCATGTTAGATGTAGCATTTGTCTTCTCTGTCGTCGGTTGTATACATGTGCCACGCTCAATAGCACTCCATTTTGACACTTAAATACATACATTTATTTTGTGGGGGCTCAGGGGTTCCCAAAAAGAGCTTGCTGGGGTTTTGTGTTCTGTTAATAAATGAATGTACCCACTTGTTTCTGAATTCTGTCCCTGACTGTCAGGGTATCATATACTGTATAAACCTCAACGAGACAATTACATATTTAGTGAAACTTATACATTTCTCAAAACAATTTCTCGCTCCTACTACCCTAAGATAGATTATTTGAACTTTTAAAAATGATAATGTCTTGTACTGTACTTCAATACAAGAAATTTAGTACATAGGAAAATAAATAGAGTTATATTTATTATCACAGTTTCACTAACTTTCCTTGTCTGGTTGATTTAACGGTTACGATTTGATGCGTTTTTCAATTATTTTAACCCTAGGGAGTAGCAAGGTTAAGAGAAGTCTAAAAGAAATTCTATTCCCTTTACTGTCAATTTATTTTTTGTAATCAATAAGTTATGCCAGTCGTCTTGGTTGACACTGTTTCCTGTTCATTTTATACTTGTAACTTGACAATTTTTGCTCCCATGGTGTCAGTCCAGAAATATTGATGTTTTTTTTTAAAGTTCTTATCTTATTCAAGTTAAAGATAATCTCTCACAGAGCTGACAGATAACATAAAATCAAAATTTCCTTTTATAACTAATAGTAGTAAAGCACATACTGTATTTACCCAATTAATGTAAATCAAAACACAGCTCATTTAATAATTTGCAAATATTTCTCAAGAACTAGTTGTGTCTAAAATAGTTTATATATTTACTATTTAGGTTTTCATTTTCAATTCTCCTTCTTTCAAATGCCAGGGGTAAAAAAATGTTTTTGGGGGACAAAGACGAAATAAAAAAATCAATAGATAATCTGAAAAATGAACTTACCGTACACGTCAAGCGTTCAAGAGGCTGTGGCCAGAATTAGCATTGTTGAAGACAACCTCTCAGAGACCCAGCAAACAGTGGCAGAACTGAGAAAAAAAAAAGAATAGAATTTTAGAAGAAAAACTGGATGACCATAAAAACAGATCCAGACGCAACAATATCAGAACTATTGGGGTGCCAGAATTCCTGAGACAGAATCAGCAGATAGATTTCTGTGAAAAATGGCTCCCAGTACATCAAGAAATAACCCCACAGAAAGAACCAATAATAATTGAATAAACGCATAGAATGGGCCATACAAGGCAAGACCAAGATAACAAACCTAGATCTATAATAGCAAAGATTCTGAACTTCAATGGCAAACTGAAGATCTTAAAGGCTCTTAAGGAAATGTATCAATTGATATATGAAACTAAATTGATCATGATACAGTATTCCAGGATTGCTCTGTTATGGTCTCACAGAAAAGTAGAAATTCGGAAGGGTCTGCACCACTTAGCAGTAAACGAAATTCGTCTTGACCAGCAACCCTAAAAATTTTAACAGACTTGAGGCTTACGGTGACGTCAGCCGACATGGAGGTGTAATTTGGGAGCTCCGCGGACTCTCCTGAATAAAGGCAGAAAAACGCACCCTTCCACTCGAAACTCTCGAACGAATTGCAGCCCCCCAGCTGGGGCATTAGTTGTGGAATGTCCAGACAACAGAAAAAGCTTACAAACCAAGCGGTTTCAAAATACTTCTCCCCGCAGCAGAAGAGCCCAGAGTCGCCGACTGAAAATGAAGATGACGGCGGTATACGAGGCGTGCAGGTGGCGCAAGGAAAGGGAGCAAGGACTAAGGAAACTCCGACACCTGAAGAACCGCTCACAAGAGCCTACATGGAGGAGCTCATGGCCTCTATGCATACTAAACTATATACATCCCTCCAAGCAGAAATCAAAACTGTGGTTCACAATCTCACACAGGAGATCAATGGCCTAACAGAAAAAACGGCAAGCCTGGAAGGCAAAATGGAGGAGACCTCCCTGCGCCAGACTGGAGCGGAGGAAGAGATCTTCAGGCTTAAAGAAGAAATCCACCGCATCAAGGACCGAATGGAGGACCAGGAGAACTGGGATAGAAGACAAAACCTATGCATACGTCCCAGAGACGGTTACTCCTGGCCTTCTCCGTGTCATGGTTGTGCTCGCCACAAACCTGGATCAGACCGCGTGGCTGAGGTGGGGTTGTAAAAGCACCGACCTTAGACCGCGCAGGCTGATCTGGATTGCGCAGTTCGTAGTCGTACGTAGCAGGGTCAGGACCTGAGAAGGTAGCATCATCAGTGGACAAGCCATGGTCAGGACTGGAGAGATCAGGGTAAATGTTATTCAATCAGGAGTTTGGCAACAGGTAGTCAGGAGTTCCCCGCTTCAGCTTAGGAGCGTGGGAGCGGGTTCTTCGCGTGCGGCGACCATGGCCCATGGTACCGGTCTCAGGAAGGGATAGGCAGACTGGAGTGGGCACACAGCCTGGCAGCACTGGTAAACCAGTGCTTCAGCGCAAGAGTCCAGAGCGGGCCTGCGCAAGGAGAGAGAGAGCTACAGACCTCAGGACTCGTAGAACGGCCTCTTCAAGGAAAGGGCAGCAGGCCTCAGGAAACCGGGAGCTGAAGTCAACACAGGAGAGACCTCCGCTTCAGCACAGGAGACAGGAACAGGCCTCTGCGTGAAACTAGCAGGGAGCTGAAGTCAACATGGAGAGTATTCCGCTTCAGCACAGGAGACAGGAACAGACCTCTGCGTGAACTAGGGAATAGAACTTTGAGAGATTAGTACACAACAGAGCCAAGCCTTAGGGCTTGTGGCAGAACACTTGGTGACATCGAGGAAGGACTATGCTCGGCAGAGAAGGATTGTGGGGATGCAGTACTTAAAGGCCAGCGGGCCAATCCCTGGAGGAGGATGTGAGGGCACTTCTCCAATGAGTGAGTACAAGGCTAGGTTGCAGTGATAGCTTGCACAGCTGCAGTAGATACCAGGGGGAGTGTTCCAGGACTGCACAAGTCTGTAAGGCAAGGTAAACAGTAAACTGAGGTGTGGATTTCTTACACTCCGTCCATACCTTATGGATCTTTTCAAATCAATATGTGACCCTCTGGATGACATGGACTTAGAAATAGATCGGGCTCCAAGGGCGTTGGGCCCACGATCAGAAGACCCTAACAGAAGGCGAGATGTCATTGTAAGGATGCACAGTTATACCACTAAAGAAAAGATTTGTGGCCTGCAGAGGGAAAAATTAACTTACCTTCATGGACGAATCCCTCCAAATTTTCAGTGACCTGTCCAGAATAACTGTGATCCGGAGATGAGAAATGAAACCCCTGACTACCTTCCTGTGCGAGAACGACATCAAATACCATTGGGGGTTCCCTTTTAAACTCACGGCAAGCCATGGAGGTAAATATCTTACGATCAGATTCCCTGAAGACATGGCTCCCATAACGCCAGGACCCTAGGCCTGACCCCACCAGCTTCATGGTCGACTGATCCCCCGCAGACATCCACGCAGAGGGAAGATCCAGATTACGGTGCCGCCGGACCAGCAAAAAGAACAATGACGACGCACCAGATGGCGCTAAACAGGCATCCAGAGAGCCTTTCATACCCGTCACTTACCCCTCTTCCAACCCGACTGACATCCCTCACAACAGTCGCTGAGTATCCCGAAACATGAGTCTACAAACCTTTGGATGCGACATCACTGCTGCAGAGACCAAGTCTTGGATGGAGCTTTCCGAGAAGAGGCGATTTAGGTGCCTGCGTCTGTCTCGGCGGCGGAGGAGTGAAGTTTGGTCCTGGGCCACCCGACACAGACGGCAAACATTGAGCCCCGATCCGTCTGGCCTGGCTCATCGGGTTGCCGGATCAATAGTTCGGAGGCTTCACGGGTCTGGGGAGTCAGGGCTCCAACTGGTTTAATGAGGTGGTGGGGGGTAAACAAGGATCGTCCTCATGCAGCAGATGATCTATAACTGTTAGTACCCCCCTCCCTTCCTCCTGAGCCATCCCCAGGTGCGGGGGTCCCGGTGCTTAGACTCTGGCCTGTTCCTTGTTTGACCCCGGAGTCTTGTCGGGGAACTATCTGAAAGACCCTGTATGCGCCGCCGAAAAAACTCTTAAAAATATACAGATATCTGTTAATAATCTTGGTTTGTTCCTCTCCCCCCCTCCCCCTCCCTCTCCCCCCTCCCCCTCCCTTTACCTCTTCCCCCCACCTCCCCCTCCCCCTTCCCCTCCCCTCTCTCTCTCTCTCCCCCTCCCCCCTCTCCCTCCCCTCCCTCTCCCCCCCTCCCCTCCTCCCGTCCCCCTCCCCCCACCCCCTCTCCTCCCTCTCTCCCCCCTCCCCCTCATGGACGGATCCACAATTACAATCCTTGATTTACTCATCCAGATTAAACCATGTTGCAAGTTAGGGTTTGATAACCATAAACGTTTATCATGATATTATTTTTAAAAACATTTTTGATGGTTTAAATACTCAATTTATATGTGGGCACTCCCCCTTCTCACCTCTTCCTTCCTTCGCTCCCCCAGAGTCTGAAATACAACCAGAGACATTGACCCTCTCATCCAAACCCCATGGTACTGTACTTACAGAGCTGGACATCTCAAAGGTTATTATACTGTAAAAAGAGAAGAGTCGCGACTCTAATCCATCAAGGAACCCCATTCAATCTTATTAAAACAACCACAGACCCAGGGGGTAGATTCTTGGTGGTATATGGCTCGCTCGCAGGATCGCCAATCGCTCTGATTAACATATGTGCGCCTAATGAAAATCAAACAGAATTTCTGAGGGCAGTCCTTGACAAGATCGACCCAACCTATATATCTTCACTGATAGTTGGGGGCGACTTCAAAATGGCCTTGAACCCCTTAGAGGACAGGTCAAGTTTATTGAACCGAACACATGCAAAGACCTCACAAAGACTCGGGAAAAAGTTTAAAGATATTCTGGGAGAATATTCTTTGTTGGATATCTGGAGAGTGCAACATCGGGGCCAGAGGGATTACACCTTTTTCTCCTCACCACACCAGACTTATTCTCATATTGACTATTTTTTTGCTACCAAAACCATCCTAGAAGCCTCAGTAGTCTCTAGTATAGGTCCAATTACATGGTCGGACCATGCCCCAATCACAGTGACCCTCTCAACCCCTTTTGTAAAATCTAGATCTTTCAATTGGAAATTTAATGACTCACTATTGAACTACCCCGAAATTGAGAGGAAAATAAAGACTGCACTCAAAGAGTATTTTGCCCTTAATACTGAGTCGGTCTCCTCCCCGACAGTACTGTAGGAAGACCATAAGGCAACAATTAGAGGAACCCTAATTTCTATTGCATCCCACAGAAAGAAGGCCAAAAATAAGTCTCTCAAAGACTTAACGGACAAAATCTTAGAGTTAGAATGCCAACATAAAACCAGCCCCTCAAAATAAAATATATAAAAAATTAACTTTCACGAGGGAGGAGCTTAAACAGTTAAAACTAGAGGATGTAGAAAAATCGCTAAGATGGACCAACCAAAAATATTACGATAAGGGTAATAAGGCCGATAGACTTTTGGCTAGCAAACTAAGAGGTGTACAGAAGAGATCACAGATTACAGCCATTAAAGACAAGTCTGGTGAGACTATATATAGCGATAAAAAAATTGCTGTGGAATTTACCGCATTCTACACAGAGCTCTATAATCTTAAAACCCAAGGCAACAACCCTACCGATACAAGCTCCGAAATAATTAAGGAATATCTTTCTAAATGCCAACTTCCAAAACTTACGGAAGCAGAAACTCAAATACTCAATGCAAAAATAACAAAAAAAGAACTGACAGAAGTGGTGAAAACATTAAAAGTGTCCAAGGCCCCTGGTCCTGATGGCTTCTCTAATATCTACTACAAACGGTTTCTCCCGATCTTGTCCAGACATCTCTTAACATTATTCAACTCTTTTATGGAGGGTACCCCAATCCCGCCGTCCATGACCAACGCCAGCCTAGCTATAATACATAAAGACGAGAGAGACCCACTGCAATGTGGGAACTATCGCCCTATCTCTTTATTAAATAACGATCTTAAATTATATAGTAAGATCCTTGCCAACAGATTGAACCCAATGCTACCCAGGCTGATAAATATCGACCAAGTGGGCTTTGTCCAGAATAGGCAGGCCTCAGATAACACCCGCAAAATTATTAACATAGTCAACCATGTCCACCACGCAGGCACCAAGACAGTTTTACTAAGTCTAGATGCAGAGAAGGCATTATACAGAATTGATTGGCTATTCCTTGATCAAACAATGCAGAAATTCGGCTTCAAAAACTCATTCTTGGAAGGAGTTCGAACACTCTACCGCATTCCCTCAGTGGCGGTCAAACTCCCGGGGGGTTTCGCAATATCTTTTGCGATAAAAAACGGCACAAGACAGGGGTGCCCCCTGTCCCCTCTTCTCTTTGCCCTAACAATTGAACCACTGGCATCAAGAATACGGGTCAGAATCGATATCCAAGGCATCTTAATTGGAAAAACTAATTATAACATTTCGGTATTTGCCTTATCACACCCCCATACCTCCCTCCCCAATCTACACAAGGAATTAACTGACTTTGGAAAGATATCGGGCTATAAAATTAATAACGACAAATCAGACACCCTGAATCTTAATCTATCAGAGTCAGAAATACAACTACTAAAATTAAACTTTAATTATCGATGGAGTCCTTCACACATAAAATACCTGGGAGTAAATGTATCTAAGGACTCGTTATACCAAAACAACTACCCACCCGTTTTTGACAAAATCAGAAAGGACTTGGATAAATGGGAAAATTATCAGATATCGTGGATCGGGAGAATGATCTCTGTTAAAATGAACATACTCCCCAGAAAGTTATATTTTATCCAAACACTCCCGATCCGGGTTCCTGGGTCGGAATTGAAAGTTGTTCAAAATAGAATATTTAAATTTATTTGGCAAGGAAAAAGGCCCAGGGTTGCAAGATCAGTATTGATGTCACCAAGAGCAAGGGGGGTATGGGAGTGCCAGATATCTCAAGATACTACCTACAGTGGAGGCTGCCTTTATCCTAATGTGGCTGGATCCGTGGCACTCTGATAATCTCGGGAAGATGCGTTGTTTGTTTTTTTTGGTCCGGAGTGAATTGCGTTATTTTAGCGCTCGTGATATTAGCATTTTATTATCGCTGTCTGCAATACTGCAATACAGTCTAAAAACTCAGGGGGGCGTTCGCGAGCTGTTGTCTTGTAAGTCTAATACCTTAGCAGTTCAACCTACGTCAATACACAGTTTGCGTGTGCGCGCGCAGTAATTGTAAATTTGCATATTTACTGTATACATGCATTTGCAGTGCTGTATGTCTCATTTGAAAATTGTTGAAACGCATAGGCGTGTACAGTACTGTAACAGTGTCACATTTTGGCATATACAGCGCTCTCCCTTCGCTCGCCCCTGTGCACGCACAGGATAATTTACTGCACTGCAGGGTATTTCAACTTCTTATCTTCTCTACAATGCAGTTCATCTCTCCCACACCATTCCTTTGAACGTGTGTCTTTCTGGTTTCAATCACATTCCTGCTTGACAGCAGATGATTACTGCGCATGCGCCTGTAACTTCACACACCACTGCTTGCTTGAGTGAGTGACCAAAAAAAAAAATATATATATATATTTTTATTTTCTCCACAAGCCTGCAAAAACCATCTTGATATTACGATATTCAATCTGTGCTATAGCTTTTGACTGCGACCCTGTGCATTTGACTGCACATGGTTGATTTGTGTGATTTTTATGTTCTGTATTTGGGGGTGTAGGGATCATATTATTATGATGAACTGCCTTTTGAAATTACAGTATGTCATTTTCTTTGAACTTCATGCAGCTGTACTCTGTACCCCCTCCCCCACGCACACACACAAGGCTCGCTCAAGGATTTGAAACTCTTATCGACAGACACCTCTACAGAGTCATTCATTATTCATTGTAAATGTTTTGACTTGCTGTACTTTAATAAAGGAGATGTTGCGTTTTGTATATTTTACTGTAAGAATAAATATTTTTTTTTAATAACAACATGTGACTGTAAACCATACTGACTGACTGTAAATGTTTTGACTTTCTGTACATAAATGTTTTCACTAGCAGCAAACCATACACCTGTTGATGTTTTGGATTGCTGTGCACTTATGTTTTTACATTGTACAGTATTTGTAAATAAATGTTTTTGCACTTACTCCACCAATAAAAGAAAATGTTGATTTGTTTTAAATTGTTCCATTGTCTCCTTTGATACTGTAACAAAATACAGTGTTTCTAGAATGTACAGTACTGTCCAGGCATACTGTACTGTATACTGTAGGCATGCTCAATACTGTACATCACAAGAGTATTAAAAAAATACAAGACACATACTGTATGTACTGGTACAGAAGACACATATGTACTAGAATACATGTAGAATAAATGCATACTTTTTATTTTCTCGGGTTTATTACACAGTATACTGTATATAAAAAGTATTGTATACAGTACGGTCTGAAAACATCAGCATACTGTTTCAGGTATTCTATCCTAATCAATAACAACGGCCACTAAACTGTAGACTCCGGTACGTGGTTTTTTAAATCCGATTCGGCAATGTGCAGGCATTATTACACAAAGCGATATCCATGAGATGACATGAGATGACAAAGTTTTCTTTTTCTGAGGAAAAAATAAATAAAAGTTTTACTGTGATGATCAGTCACCCAAAGAAGTTCCCAGTCAGTCCCATCAATAATTTTCTCGAGGGGCGTCTCCTGTTCACATGCGCATGCGCCTACCGTCGATGTGATGACACGCATATGCGTTTCAAGAAGTTTCCAATGCGCATGCGCCTAGCTTTTCACCAATTGTGCAGTATCTACTGTAGAAGCCGCTCAGCCAATGATATTGCTTACAGGAGAATCGCTTGACTTTTGAATCGCACTGATATTGATATTTTCAAAATAAAAAAACAGAATAAAATAAAGCAACATTACTCACCATAGAATTTTCCAATCAGCTGGCGCCAGGCCACTGCCAGTCCCGTATTCTTGATCATACACGTCGTTGACAGGTGACAGCAGGACTACTACACCTGTAGTAAACTGATGAGGCTGGAAATCGCTTAGGTACATGCAAGCTTGCTCGAAACTGCACGCGAAATCTGGCTCAGGCTGCAGGTATCCGTGCGTGGACAGACAGCACGGGCTGTCACTGACGGTGGGATTGTTATTGGAAGCCGGTGCTGGTGCTGGCGCATTGCTTGCCAGCGACTGTCATTTCTTAGTTGGTTTTAACACGACCTTTTGCCTTTTGCCGTCTGCATGATCATAGATACAGGAAAAACCCGGTGACACACACCAATACCCTCCAATAAAACCCTCATCTGTTTCATTAATCGCAGCCCATATTAAATAAGCGTACGTTCTGTCGTTTTTTTTGGAACACGGGCTGCATTTGTATACTCATGGCGGCGGGACTGACTCTGGAGAATAACAGAAAATGGTGTATGTCTTTCTTCATTATGAAAAGCCTAAATTGATTCATTATTGTAACCCTTGCTTCAGTCCCAAGGCCAATTTACAATATCCCACAGTGGTTTCTTTTTAAACGAAACACCTGCAAGTCGACACATTACTGAAGCGCATGCGCATTACAATTCATGAATATCTGCCATCTGGCGAACACGCGAAGAATTGCAACCTATTAAATCCGAACCATTCTCAATAAATGCATCAACCGCGCATGAACTGCGCATGAACCGCACATGAACCGCGGCTGAGAATGCAACATGAATGCGGCATTAACCCGGTGAAGTGCGTAGCATTCGGAAAAAAAATCCCAGAAAAATGCGGTGATGTTGGAGAATAAAAGGGGCCGCGACATTAGCAGCCCAACTAAAACAGGCTATTGAGTGGAATTCGGACCCAGACCAACTCTGTTGGCTAGGGATTGAGTCACAATACGCCAAAACGCCTTCTCTGCAAGCGTGTCTGTGGGCCATGGACAGAAATGACAGGGTGACCGGCAGGTTCGAGCTAGGAGCAATGAGGCACACTTGGGACATCTGGCAAAAGACTAAAAACAAATTCCAGCTTTCGACACCAGGCTCACAACTCACACCACTATATAATAACCCAGAGTTCCCCCCAGCTGCGAGAAAAAACAATTTGAGCAATATAAAAATAAAAGGATCAGAGCGGTGGGCGACCTGTTGAACAATAGGAAGTTCCTGAGCTACGAAGAATTACGTACTAAATTTGATGCTCCAGAATTGGATATATTTAAGATCCTCCAAATCCGGCACTTTTTACAAAAACGATCCCCCTCTTTAGAATTCCCACCTCTTACAAAGTTTGAAAAACTGTGTCAGGAGGACACACACCAAAAATGTCTGATATCTCAAATATACGTTCAATTGGAAAAACCAACGAATCCAACTACGCATGATTATATGCTCAAATGGGCAGCGGAATTAAACATAGACATAAACAGAGAGGAATGGGAAGAAATTTGGGACTCGGCATCAGGAACTTCCGTATGCACCACAACCAAGGAAAACATATATAAGATAATGTTCCACTGGTATCTTACACCAGTGAGATTTAAACAAATCTACCCTCTCTCTGGCTTCTGATCTATGCTGGAGAGGCTATGGACAAAGGGGGGACATGGCCCATATTTGGTAGCCATGTCCAGGAATTCAGAAATATTGCCTCACAACTCAAAATCTAATAAAAGAGGTAACAGGCCTCACAATACCCATAGATCCATTGACCTACATATTGGGCAGACCAAAGGAGGAAAACGATCGCCCAGTATGGAAATTAATCTCCTTCATTTAACAGCAGCAAGATGTTCAGTGGCGTACTCTTGGAAGAAGATATCTCCCCCCACAAAACAATCGGTGAGGAAGAGAATGAACGAAGTGATGTTAATGGAAAATTTGTCAGCATTCCTCAACCATTCGACGGAGAGGTTCTATAAAATTTGGGAGCCTTGGCGGATCCTCTGAACACGTCAACTACATTTTTTCCCCCCACTAGGTTAACTTAGAACGGTCTCCGGATGGGTACGGCGAGGCGCGTCCGGGGAGGTGAGGGGGTAGGGGATTCTCCTTTCCCCCCTCCGCCATCCACCCCCCTTTTCTTTTCCCATCCCCCCCTACTGTTCACCCCTTCTCCTTCTCTCTCTTTTTCTCTACTCAAGGGACCACTGTGCGACCCTGGAGGCCCATCACATCCCCTGTGTGGTTATTCAGTGCCTCCCCCTTTTTTTTTTTTTTATCTGTCAACAAAATGAAAAAACAAAAACCTCTGTATTAAGATACTATCATTTTGAAATGTTTGTTATGTGATGTCTCAGTGCCTAATAAAAATGTTTGGAATAAAAAAAACTAAAATATTCACAGACACAGGAATAAAGTATGTGGCAAAGATGGCTGCCATCCGAGGAGCGGATGAACAATGCAGTCCACGTGACGCCGAATGATGGGGACCTTAGGAGAGGAGGTTTCTATCTGATCTATGCTGATCCAGTATCTGTAGACGGTTATTGCAAGTACACCCACTCAAAAAACAAACAAATAATGCAATCGACATAGAAATCGGGGTGGGGGAGCTTTCCTGTCTCTGATCCCTACACATGAACAGACTGTGGCCTGCCTCCTGTGCAAAACAAAAAGTGAATCCCTGCGCTTCTCCCTTAGGGATAGCAATCAATGGGGAATATATATAAATATATGTATGGTGTAAATATCTATAAGAAAAAAGGAGACTTTTGGTATACATCCTATAATCAAATAATGCCAAGCCTGCTAACCACGTCAAGGTAAGTCTCAATAGCAGGTCCCTACGCTAAATGCATACTAGTGTTGTGAAATAAGCCCAGAATGGGTTAAAATATCAAAGCATATGCTTATATAACCTAGTAAAAACTGGTATATACCAGAACAGAAACTCACATGTCTGCAAGTGAAGTGAAATAATGGGACCTCGCTTTGGGATTATATACCTAGAAGGGGAGGGGCA